>NW_003553222.1:0-1882 GCF_000090795.2 Amphimedon queenslandica | reverse complement strand
ATTTGTAGAACTTTTACAGCAATCTCATGGCAATATTCAGTATAGTGATGAGAATGGCTTTGTTGGTATCTTGACAGTAAACACAATAGACACTACTGTAACTGAATATCTTCGTGAGCTCAACTGGTATTATAATGGTAACAAAATATTAAATTCTATCAAGCACCTCATTAACAATGGTAACAAGACACTTGTCATTAATAATATTACTGATGAAGACATTGGAGAATATTCTGTTAGATTTGATGGACTAAGATTGTATCACTACAATAAAAAATATGAAGACAAACTATTACAGCTATTACGAGTTTATCCAGTGTTGAGCCCATTAATTTTTATTGTGTCATATAATGGTAAGCATTATATGTAATATGATTTTTATGATTAAATGTTTTATAGGAATTCATAATACTGCTCCTATAATTCATACTGATGTCATAACTAGATTTAGTAATGAGTCTTCTTCAGTAACATTGACTAGTTATTTAAAGAAATATTCTAATGAGGGGAGTGTATCACTGTATCACAATGGTAACTTATTGTTTTCAGGAGTAACTAGTGGTATATTAGGATCTTCATCTAATCCCCACTATAATTACACTATCAATCATCCTTCAATTACTGATTCTGGATACTATGAGTTTCAATTTGTTCTCAACCCATATTCAGTACTTTCTTCATTAAATTGTCCTAGTTCATATCAAAACTTTTTGACATATTCTACATTTTTAGGACTGAGTGGTATTTCTCTTGATCAAAGTGTACAAAAACTGGAATACTACGGTTAGTATTATTAAACTATTACTATACAGACATTTTCCTAATTGCTTATTTGTTTATTTGTATCTTACATAGAAACTCCACACTTCAACTTCAGTTCTAATTCTACTAGCTTTATACGAGATTACAATGCTCAGCTATCATGCTCTGTCAGTGGTGGGTATCCTCTCTATCGTAATATTACTTTGATGAAGAATAGAGTGGCTATTGCTAATAGTACAGAATCAGAATTAGTTTACATTACTTCTGGTAGCTCTAAGTATGGTCTCTATCAGTGTGCAGTTGATACTACAGCTCAGTACATTAAAAAAGAATTACTATTGGAAGAGGAAGGTAAGTAAAAGTCATTGTAACATTTTAAATTTCAATTTAACAGTTCAATTCACTGTTCAATTGAATGTCAACAATTGCCATGAATGGAATGTAAGTTATTGTCTATGTATGATTATAAAGTATAATTTTTAATGCTGATTGATTCATAGGACGCTGAGCTTATGAATACTTTAAGAAATCAAACTAAGCATTCCTGCAGGTGTTCAGTTGATGATGTGAAGTTTCGTGGTTCTGACAGCTCTTGCTCTAACAATGTACTGTCCTTTTCTTCAACCATGATATATGCAGCAATGGATGGGTCTCGAACTGCTTCAGATTTGGTGTCAATATTACTCTATAACTTGGAGAACAATAAGTTGCTATGGATAAACAATATGACTGCACTCTCTATTGCCTCACCTTCAGACGATGAAGAGAACAGTACAACAAATGAAGGTTTATTGATTGGGCTCTTTGTAGCAGGTTTTGTTGCTTGTTTTGTTATTGTTCTCCCAATTTTTGCAGTGTAAGTTTATATGCTATCTACATGCAAGCAAAATATAATTTCCTTTTTAATAGAGTATACTTTTGGGTAAAAAAGCATTACAAGAGGTTTCCTCATTATGACAGCAATACTGAAGGAGATACAGTTCGTTATGATAATAACAAAGATTTCCCACAAGTTATGCTAAAATCTAAGCCTCAACCAAAGCTGTCTACTGTGAAAATGTCTAGGCCACAATCTCCTCCTGTGGCAAGTGAAAAAAGGCAAAAACAAAAGTTATGAAAG
>NW_003553221.1:0-1883 GCF_000090795.2 Amphimedon queenslandica | reverse complement strand
ACCCTTCTCACTATATTGTTCACTCGTGGGTCCTTCTCACTATTATTCTCTCGTGGGCCCTTCTCTTATTCTCTCGTGGACCCTTCTCACTATATTGTTCACTCGTGGGTCCTTCTCACTATTATTCACTCGTGGGCCCTTCTTGCTATATTGTTCACTTGTGGGTCCTTCTCACTGTTATTTTCTCGTGAGCCCTTCTCTTACTATTCTCTCGTGGGTCCTTCTCACTATATTGTTCACTTGTGGGTCCTTCTCACTGTTATTCTCTCGTGGGCCCTTCTCGCTATATTGTTCACTTGTGGATCCTTCTCACTGTTATTTTCTCGTGGGCCCTTCTCTTGTTATTTTCTTGTGGGCCCTTCTCACTATATTGTTCACTCGTGGGCCCTTCTCACAATTATTCTCTCGTTGGTCCTTCTCACTATATTATTCACTCGTGGGTCCTTCTCACTCTTATTCTCTCGTGGGCCCTTCTCTTATTATTCTCTCGTGGGCCCTTCTCACTATATTGTTCACTCGTGGGCCCTTCTCACTGTTATTCTCTCGTGGGCCCTTCTCTTATTATTCTCTCGTGGGCCCTTCTCGCTATATTGTTCACTTGTGGGTCCTTCTCACTGTTATTCTCTCGTGGGTCCTGCTTAGTGTTGTTCACTTGTGGGCCCTTTTCACTATTGTTTTCTTGTGGATCCTGTTATTAGTCTCTCGTGGGTACTGCTCAGTATATTAGACAGTTCTCTGGATCCTAGCTGCTATTTTTTTCTCACCTGAATTAAAGCACATAGTCAGTATTAATTAATAAATTTAATTCATCTCCTCTTATGATCCTCTTTTCTCTCTTTTTTTTCTGACAAACCATTACTAACAATTTATGTACATTTTTAGTTTTATTTGATCCTGACTCTATATGCAAGTGTTTATCTTTTGTCTTGTTGCTCTAGCACTTTTGGTTAGTTACTAAAATTATTTTGCATTTTACATTATACCACTTTTCTAGGTACACATATCTGATTACTGGTCAGGTATGGCCTTTATAAGACTAGTGAATACATCCGTTCTTTCTGATAGCAAGATATTGTTGCCGTGGTCTATTATTCGATTGAATGATGAAGCAATTACGATTGAAGAGTTTTACAGAGATTGTGTTGAGCCTCGATTAGAGGGTAATCATTTTCAAGTATCTTCAGCTTATGTAGGACAGGACAGAAATTCACTAGATCTTGTGGACGAACTCAGTTTACCAGTTTTATCAGTAGTCTCATTATTTGGGCCATTCCTCAGGTATTTAGTAGTTTCTACTTCTCCTTCTCCTGTACACAATGATGTATCTACACATAACTCTACTTTACTAACAGTTCAAGCTTATTCTGTAAATGAGAGAACAAGGAAAGATAAACTATTTAATGATATTGTTTCTTTTCTTGCATCAAGTTCAGTTAGCTTTGAAGAGTCAGAGTTTGATGATGGTAAACAACTACTGGTACTATTACGTGATATTTTTTGGTACATTGATGGCCATCATCATGTTTTTGAACAAAGAGCAAAGGAAATTCCCCCAGTATTTAGTTTTTTAGTTGGCTATAATGTACCTCAGCTGTCTAAGCACCGAAAGCGCCTAACAATGAATATCTCATCTGATCAACTACAAGCATACTCTTTAAAGCTGTCTACTTTTTTAAGTAAGCCATACTGGAACAGACCTCCTTGGGTGTCACTAAAACCTCACTTTTTTGCTTTGATGGAAAGTCTTTCAAGTTATTCTGAATATTTGTTTCGCAAGAACAAATACATGAAGTTAAATCACAGGTCACCAACACCCATTAGAGAGGTAGCACGTAATATTCATACGACTGTTTGTGGAACCTTGCAATGATTCGTTACTACCA
>NW_003553220.1:0-1883 GCF_000090795.2 Amphimedon queenslandica | reverse complement strand
TGTTCCTTCCATTCTGTAGTCACTAGTGCATTGTGCTGTGATAGTTTACGAAATGATGAATTAACTTGTACAGCTGCATCAATTACACCAGTACTAAGAGAAGGACCTGTATCAAGAGAATGATTGAGGAGTCTCTTCTTTAATGTACTCTTACCAGCACCAGGAGGACCTGTCAATATACACTTAACAACACGTAATAATGCTATACCACTAAATTGAGACATATTAATAACTCTATTAAGATAATTGACTATGTTTGTATAATCACTTATAGGAAAAGAATAACTGCTAGATCTACACATATTTGCTAAATGTAATGGCGATTTATCATCATTGTTTTTAGCTTCAATATTACATTGTGGATCGTTAGTCAAAATTTCAACAATTTCAAAATGACCCTTTTCACATGCATAATGTAATGATGTGTAGCCATTCCTCCCTTTAGCATTAACATCACAATGTTTGTCAACCACAAGATGACGTACAATGTCTATATTTCCAGATTCACATGCTTTGTGTAGTGGTCTGTCATTAGAATTGCTTTCAGCTTCAATATTACATTGTGGGTGATTAGTCAGAATTTTAATAATTTCAAAATGACCCTTTTTACATGCATAATGTAATGGTGTATAGCCATTCCTCCATTTAGCATTAACATCACAGTGTTTGTCAATCACAAGATGACGTACAATTTCTAAATTTCCAGATTCACATGCTTTGTGTAGTGGTCTGTCATTAGAATTGCTTTCAGCTTCAATATTACATTGTGGGTGATTAGTCAGAATTTTAACAATTTCAAAATGACCCTTTTTACATGCATAATGCAATGGTGTATAGCCATTCCTCCCTTTAGCATTAACATCACAGTGTTTATCAATCACAAGATGACGTATAATGCCTACATTTGTTAATCTACAAGCTCTGTGTAGTGGTCTGTCATTATCCTTATCTTCAGCTTCAATATTACATTGTGGATCATTAGTCAAAATTTTAACAATTTCAAAAGAACCCTTTTCACATGCATAATGCAATGGTATATAGCCATTTCCACATTTAGCATTAACATCACAGTGTTTGTCAATCACAAGATGACGTACAATGTCTAAATTTCCAGATTCACATGCTTTGTGTAGTGGTCTGTCATTATCCTTATCTTCAGATTCAATATTACATTGTGGATCATTAGTCAAAATTTTAACAATTTCAAAAGATCCCTTTTCACATGCACAATGTAATGGTGTAGAGCCTTTCCACCCTTTAGCATTAACATCAGAGTGTTTATCAATCACAAGATGATGTACAATGTCTACATTTCCAGAATTACATGCTACATGGAGTGGTCTGCCCATAAAACTGGCTTCAGCTTCAATATTGCATTGTGGATCGTTAGTCAAAATTTCAACAATTTCAAAATGACCTTTTTCACATGCATGATGTAATGGTGTAAGGCCAATCCACCCTTTAGCATTAACATCACAGTGTTTATCAATCACAAGATGACGTACAATGTCTACATTTCCAGATTTACACGCATTAATTAATGACCTCATATCTTCATAATGATTATTTAATAGTTTCATTATAGCTGGTACTGCTAGTTGCTTTGCTGATTTCATACATTCAGATAAACCATCCTCACTCACTTTCTTTCCTAATATTGAAACTATTTCTTTATGTCCTTGACATGCTGCATAATAAAGTGGTTGGTTTCCTTTATTGTCTTTAGCTTCAATGTCACACTGCGGTTTAGATATCAAATATTCTACTATTGACAGTGATCCATTATAACATGCTTTATGTAACAGAGTGGACCCAGTTCCCTTTTCTCTAACATTAATATCACAGCCAGTAGATTCAATGAGATGCTTCACTATTTCTAAATG
>NW_003553219.1:0-1883 GCF_000090795.2 Amphimedon queenslandica | reverse complement strand
TCTTTTTTGTTAATTTTTCATTAGGTAATAAAATTCAAAAATGGTTTTTTAATTTTAAAAATTTGATAAAAATAATTATAATAATGAAAAATTGGACCTAATAATGAAAAATGCGCCCGCCCGCGTGACCCCCGCGTCAGTAACGGGAAACTATTAATTTAATTGGAGTGGCCTAAATGAAAATAATAATAATTATTATTATAAGAAATAAAAATTAAAAAAATAATAATAATGATATTCCTTTTTCTCATAATAATAACAAGAACAATAATAATAATAATAATAATAATAATAAAATAATGATAATAATAATATTCCTTTCTCACTCTCATAATAATAATAAAAATAATAATAATAATCATAATAATAATAATTATTATTATAAATAAAAATAATAGAATTAATAATAATAATAATAATATTCCTTTCTCACTCTAAAAATAATAATAACAATAATAATAATAATTTTTTAAAAATACATTAAAAAAAATAATAACAATAATAATACATAACAATAATAATAATAATATGTGACCATAATTGACAAAAGGTACCTTATGGCGGGTAGGGAAATTTGTCTTTCTAGCCCAAGAAATCCAAGTTCCTGAGCCCCATTTATCATAAAATTACTCCACAGGATGCAAAAAGTTATTATGAAACTTTTAGAAACAATGATTGTCTAACAAAGCACTCACAGGTTGATATTTTCCATTATAACGATCAATTTTAAAATCCGCCATAAGGGCCCTTTTGTCAATTATGGTCACATATTAATAACAATATTCCTTTCTCACACTCTTAATAATAATAACAATAATAATAATAATCATAGTAATAATAATAATAATAATAATAATAATAATAATAATAATAATAATAAATAAAAATAATATTAATAATAATAATAATAATAATAATAATAATATTCCTTTCTCACACTAATAATAACAGCAATAATAGTAATAATAACAATAATAATAATACTGAAGTAATAATAATTGTTATAAATTTAAGTTTAGTAGAGTAGGACAGGTTTGTTAGTAGGGTAGAGGAAGAGAGAAAGAAGGGAAAGGAAAGAAAAGGACAGAAGAGAGATATGAATAATAAAAATAATAATAATAATTATTATTATTATAAATAATAGTAATAATAATAATAATAATAATAATAATAATATTCCTTTCTCACTCTTATAATAATAATAACAATAATCTTATGCAACGTCTATCTGTCGCTATACAAAAGAGCAATATGGTATCAGTTCTGGGATCATTAGGCAAGGAGAGTTCGGACTTTATTGACTAATTATTGTTATTATTATTTTATTATTTTTGTTATAATAATAATAATAATTATTATTAATATTATCATTATTGTTGTTATTATTGTTATTATTATTATTATTATTATTATTATTATTATTATTATTATTATTATTATTACTATTATTATTATTATTATTATTATTATTATTATTATTGTTATTATTATTATTATTATTATTATTAAAGAAAAAAAAAATTATTATTATTATTATTATTATTATTATTATTATTACTACTACTACTATTATTATTATTATTATTAATATAATAATAATAATAAATAAATAAATAAAATAATAGTAATAATAATAATAATAATAAATAAATAAAACAATAATAATAAAAATAATAATAATAATAATAATAATAATAAATAATAAAAAAAATAATAATAATAATAAATAAATATAATAATAATAATAATAATAATAATAATAATAAATAAATGAAAATAATAAAAAAAATAATAATAATAATAAATAAATAAAATAATAATAATAATAATAATAATATTCCTTTCTCACTCTAACAATAACAACAATAGTAGTAATAATAACA
>NW_003553218.1:0-1883 GCF_000090795.2 Amphimedon queenslandica | reverse complement strand
TCCATAATTGATGATAATTTTGCAAATCATTATCACTTTTTTGCATATTAAATTTTGATAGTAATTGTTAATCTTAGTGTTTTAGCAAGCAATAATCGATATAATTATCAATATAATATTGCAATACTTTAACCAATTTTGTTACCATTCACTATTACATGTACATGTATACTAAATATCAATATTCAATAATATTATATTACAGATACTCACGTGAGTTGGTTTTCTGTATACCACTATATAGTCAGTGTCAGATGTAGGCATAGCTAAGTTATACATTTGACTTCCTGCCTTAGCAATCACGATCACGTCGCGACTGTGGACGCTCGTTAGAGATTGAGAATCAAGGAAATCACGATGGGGATCTAAATCTGATTCCAACTCTAAATGAAATAAACACAATGTAACATTGTTTCAAATTTTGGGCAATGTTCCTGTGCTATAATATATTATATCATCAAAATGGTTAGGAGAGAATTTTCCATTAAAAAAAATTTCTCTGATACATGTACATGTTTTTATCCTGCATAGAAAGTTTTAGCTGATTCCAATCAAATTTGGATTTTTTACGATTTTTTAAAGTTGCTCCAAAATCAGGTAAAAGTCCCTGTACTATAGTACATGGTCTCGGGCCAAATTTCGCCAAAATTGAAAAGGAGAGAATTCTCCACTTTTATAATATTTTCTGATACATATACATGTTCTTATGTTCTGTAAAAAGTTTCAGCTCATTTCAACCAAATTTGGATTTTTTATGAATTTTTAAAGTTGCTCCAAAATCAGGTAAAAGTCCCTGTACTATAGTACATGGTCTCGGGCCAAATTTCGCCAAAATTGAAAAGGAGAGAATTCTCCACTTTTATCACATTTTCTGATACATATACATGTTCTTATGTTGTGTAAAAAAATTTAGCTGATTCCAACCAAATTTGGATTTTTTATGATTTTTTAAAGTTGCTCCAAAAGCAGGTAAAAGTCCCTGTACTATAGTACAGTCTCAGGCCAAATTTTGCCAAAATTGAAAAGGAAAGAATTCTCCACTTTTATCACATTTTCTGATACATATACATGTTCTTATGTTGTGTAAAAAGATTTAGCTGATTCCAACCAAATTTGGATTTTTTATGATTTTTTAAAGTTGCTCCAAAAGCAGGTAAAAGTCCCTGTACTATAGTACAGTCACAGGCCAAATTTTGCCAAAATTGAAAAGGAGAGAATTCTCCACTTTTATCACATTTTCTGATACATATACATGTTCTTATGTTGCGTAGAAAGTTTTAGCTGATTCCAATCAAATTTGGATTTTTTACAATTTTTTAAAGTTTCTCTAAAATCAGGTAAAAGTCCCTGTACTATATTTTATCAAAAAGCTAGGAGAGAATTCTCCATTTTTATTATATTTCTGCGACTGACCTTGAGGTAGTGAAAACTTCACTCCCTCCATTCTCATTTTAGTCAGCCATTCTCCAAGCTGTGCCGTCCATTCAGGCTGGGCAGTAGGAACTGTCCCTATTCCTTCATTTACTCTCTCCTTCACTTTCAATACGTATTCAAGCAACTGCTCCTTGTGTACTAAACCCTGTGGAACAACACCATGTGTAACACACAATGGAAAAAATGATTGTTGGTAATAGCAATATTTTCAATAGATATTTAATGTGGAAAAATAAAATCAATAGAAGAAATGGTTACTAAAAACTTTTAATTGACAATACATAGGTAACTATTACAAGTAAATTGAAGTAATAGTATTTTCAATAGTATTTTACTTCAAATGCTTTCGTCAATGATTGAAGTATCTCTTTTTCCTCCTCAGTCACGCCCACATCAAACCAACTACTTATTGGCTCTCTCTTAATCGCTGATTCAGCATAAGAAAGAAG
>NW_003553217.1:0-1884 GCF_000090795.2 Amphimedon queenslandica | reverse complement strand
CATTTTGAACATCATGGGTCACTGTAGTGCATGTGTACACTGTAGTGAGTGTACACATATGTAGTCACCTGTTTGACAAACAGTGACTACTCCTGATCCTGTGTGCGTTAAATCTAGAGATGATCACTGTTTCTATAACTGAAATTCTTCATATCATGCTAATACTTTAATTAGGCATAAGTCAGCTTTTGACAGATTCTTGATCATTCTCTCTCCCGGCCCCTCTAGGGTTTGTTGCTGTTGTTAATAAGTCAATGAGTTCTAAATTCTCACAACTGGTGGACTCAGCTCAAGAGTTCCTCCCTCTCCTCCCTTGGGGGGTGGAGTTTGAAAAGGACAAGTTCCTACGTCCAGACTTTACTTCACTTGATGTTGTGTCGTTTGCCTCCAGTGGAATACCAGCTGGTATCAATATACCTAACTGTGAGTGGGTGGGGTTAGGGGTGTGGTTATGATCCTTACGTTAGATGATGAGATAAGAGAGAATGAAGGATTTAAGAATGTGTCTTTGGGTAATGTATTGTCAGCTGCCTCACAGGATAAGAGGGTTACATTCCTTACAACTGAGGATCAGGTGCATTTATTTAATTATAACACTAATCAAGAAATTGTGAATTTTGTTGTGGTATATCACATTGACATTTATTTAATTATTATGATGAGCCTATGATGTATGGGCCTATTATGCAGCCATGTTTGGACCAGCAAGGCATAAGGAATTGGCATACTCCAATTAATCTCTATGTAAACAAACTCATCGTTAATTAATGAATAGTGATCACAGTGTGAATCACAGTGATTGAATATTTGTAAATGTAAATTGCACTGTGTGCATTACATTATATTCTCTTGTTAGGGTATTTTTACTGATTTGAGAGGTAAAGCATTTGAAGTGCAGGTTGGATTGCATGAACTATTAGGACACGGATCAGGGAAACTGTTCAGTAAGGTAAGTCTCATTAATTCATTGTTATAGTTGATGGTATGAGTCTATAATAGGATAAGAATGGAGTCTTTAACTTTGAACAAGATAAAGTTATTAATCCTTTGACTGGAGATAAGGTTGGTTGTATAGACATCTATATATAGTCATACATGTTTGCAGCTTTGCAAAATAACTGTTTACACAATACAAATGTTCATGCAATGCACATGAAGTTTTGTATGTTCCCTATGAGATGGGAAAAATACCACCACAAGTTATGAATGGTGTACATAATTGTGTCATTTGTATGGACTCTGTTGTGATACTAAGAGTAATACACATTTCAATTTTTAATTGTAACACTGCATGTTGCATAGTTTGAGATGAAAGATAATGACTACTCTCTATAATGACTACTACTACTACTGACTACTGACTATTGACAACTGCTGACTACTGACCATGCACTACTGACTACTGACTACTCTGACTACTCTCTTGTTCATTATAGATAAGGAGTTGGTATAATCCAGGAGAGACGTGGGATACACAGTTTAGTACAATAGCATCAACTTATGAAGAATGTAGAGCAGAATGTGTTGGTATATACCTCTCCACTGACAGGAATATATTGCGGTAAGTATGGGTGTGGTCTATATTATCATGCTCCGCCTATTTCTAGTATATTTGGTTATGAAGGAGCTGAAGCTGAAGACATAATGTATGTGAATTGGTTGAGCATGTTGAGGGCAGGACTTATAGCATTAGAGTTTTATACACCTGAAACAAAGAAATGGAGACAAGTACGTTATACTGATCTAATCTTTATTTATACACAACTGCTCATTATGGCACATTTAAAAGGATACAGGCATGTATGAGTATGATTATGATATGATATGATACAGTATGATTAGCTTCATGAAGGGGCGGGCCGACTATTATGTGATATACAAATG
>NW_003553216.1:0-1884 GCF_000090795.2 Amphimedon queenslandica | reverse complement strand
GAAGAAGCAAAAGTTTCTCCATTATGCCGGTACACGAGGTGTCAATTCAAACTTGAGCAGGCAAAGTATTGATTAAAAACTAACCAAAGTTGGAACTGGCAACGTCACAACGTGTCCCGCCAAAAATAACCGCCACGAGCCGAGCACGCATCCCACACATGTAAACCCTAATGTATGCAGTGGTTCTGGTTCATTTATTAAATTAAATTAACAAAGCTTAACAGAATGATAAAAAATGATTTGATAATAACACTGTACATACATACATACATAATAATAATAATTTCCATTTCTCTCTCATTAAGTGAGTGCACCTTGTTTTCTAATAAAGTTATAAGCTGCCTATTAGTGTGAGAGTAAAATTATAACAAAATGAATCATTGATGATAATAACAAAATGATATACCTCATAAGTGACTAATGTATATTCATCGGCAGGTTCAGTATAAGCAAAGTCAGTCAAATAATGAAGATAAGCTCCAAGATGAGAGAGACCAGCCTTTACCACAATAAACACAACTGATGGTAGCAATACATCACAAGACAACTGCTGGATCTATGAAATGTAAAGGAGACACAGTAACTTATGGCAGCTGTTTGATAGGTTCATAAAGTGATTGTATATGTATGCACAATCAAGTGAAAATTGCTGGGTAAGGCATGATAACAAAATAATGTAGTATTATAATTCATGAAATCTACATGTATATCAATTCCTGTTAAAAATCAATTCCTGTTGAAAGTCTATAGGTTATGAGTGCATTAATACATACATTTGACAGCTGCTGAAATGCAACTCTGAAGAGGTCCAGAAATTCCCCAGGTGCATATAGCGTACTGCCAAAACAAGTAAACCAAGAAGTGAAAATTATTATACCCAAAATTATCACAACATACTTCATCCTTTGGAGTACAATAGCAGCATTCTCTAGATCCTAACAATATTGATAACAGTAAAAACAGTACACAGAGTTAATACAAACATAGCCTACCTCGAGAACAGTGTTGTCTTCTTTTCCCAAAATCGTCTTACATAAATTTCTAAAATAACAAATAAAATAACAGTCAATTAAGCAATAGCTAATTTTACTGTGGAAAATGTATAAAATGAAGAAGTCTTTCGTCGTCCATTTGAGATAGAAACTCTGTCCCTCTACTGTACTCCTTGTCATCATCAACATGATGCAATATGTATAGCATCTTCAGTGATGGATAGATACGCTGGAATACAAGTGGATGTAACAAAGTGTAGCCTATAAAACACAAAGTAGTCATTCACAACCAGTAACATACAGCTATACTTTCCATGTACATGCACTTTACAAAAAGAATATAAAAGCAGTTTATAATTCATACAGTATGTACTCAGTACTGTGTACATTGTATGTGATCCTAGGCTTTCATTATATACATGTATATTTAATATAAATAACCACAGGCTGTTTTTGGCTTCCCCTATGTATGCTTGATATAGGCTTCTCTTTCATGAATACAATAATACTCATATTACCTGAGTTAATGCAGAGGTAGTCGTCAGGGTCAGCATCACCCAATCGAGTTAACCCAATAGCAGTCACGTCCTGATCAGAACCATCCAAAAAAGGGAACAGAATCCTATCAACAGATCCAATAGTGTGTGAACACTGTCTACTAATGCATCAAGCCTGTTACCTGACAATGCTGTGAAGTCGTTTGATGATATACTGTACTTCTGATATAGCATGAGGCAGGAGGAACCTATTAGCACCAATACCGCCATAACTGTCTCTGAATACAGTCTCCAGCCTGTTCATTAGTACCCCAAGAGGATGTGAAGGTGTATTAAAAGCCTACACGCATTACACAAGCATATTAGTATATTATACTGCTTTGTATGAAGACCCT
>NW_003553215.1:0-1885 GCF_000090795.2 Amphimedon queenslandica | reverse complement strand
GACATGCATGGTGCAAATACACATTAATAGACCACATGAAAAGAATGCAATGGGCGAAAAATTATTTTTGTATTGTTGGAGAAGATGCAAGCACATAACAAAAGATGCATTGGCAAGCATATATTTACACTGATTAAAGAAAGTACTTACTCTGGCCATAATTAATGATATAATCATCAAAGAAATAAACAGTATGTAACCTAGAAGCATAACCTATAACAAAATACATAAGATATCTCACAATACTCTCCATCTTGCTATGTATTCCATTGTTAAAACTACAATAATATTAATCCTATACATATGTAAACTGGCATCTTTTACCAAGTGACACAACTACTGATCAAGGAGCTGTAACAAAATGTTTTGTTACATTTAATAAAGAAATTAATTTAGTTACAACAATCCAAATCCAGAATTGCCTTGAATTACATTGCACATTCCAATATCAAGCAAAGTATTGCTGAATCAGCAAATCATTTCCAGCTGTAATTGCCTGTAAACCGTAGTAATAGAAACATATCAAAAGCAAGCAATGTAAATTCACAGGCTAATAATAACAATAGCACAAACAGTAACGGTGAACAAACTTTATTACCAATCAAATCAAACCTGACTACTTAATACCACATTGTTGTCCTTGTGCCAAGTAAGTACCTGTAAAAAGTATGAATGAGACATACTAACTAATAATGACAATGGTAGCATCTACGATGTTTCTGATTGGATCATACATGTATGTGCATGTATGTATTTTAGACAAAATATTGCTTACTAATGCTATCCTCAGTTACGATACTTTCATGACCTACTTAATATAAAAAAACACTGTGTACATGAACAATTTCCAATGTGGAAACAATATTTTTTTGTTAATGCAAATGTTACAACAATCAGCAAAAAAACATGGGCAACATCAGCTCGCAAGCATTTACTATGCACACAGCATTGATGGCAGCTTTATTCAAATGCACAAAATCAGCCAGCAAGCATTAACTTAATATTGCACACAGCATTGATGGCAGCATTTTGCGCAACAGCAGCTGGCAAGCATTTACGTAGATGTAATGCGCACAGCATTGATGGCAGCATTAACTTGTATGATATGTACAGAATTACTAATTGAATAATACTACATGTATAATAACAAATTTTAATGTTACTGAAAAGTTTTTTGTCAGGACTGGAAAATTTTTCAGCAGAGCCCCAAATTATAAACACTTGTTATTTGTAGTAAACACGTAGTACAATCCACAAACGAGATCCAGATTTTACAATGACAGCTCCCTCCCTTTCTAATCCTCTGTCCCACATAAATGATAGGCACACAAATTTTAATCAATGCTAAAATGCTAAACCTTAGTAAACAGTTAACCTCTTTCCACCCTCTCCCTGTCCAATTTAAACAACAAGTACACAATATTCACTGTTATAGTTTGATTAATCTCACTTCCTGAATTAAGTTAGATCTTGTACTCAGCAATACTGTGTGGATATGCACCAATGGTTTTCACGCATACTGATCACATTGCTTTAGCGGGAAATACAAGTCGCATTAAATAACCAATATTTTTAAAATGATGGACCTCCCATTCACCATACCCACTTCCATCAACAATAATATTAATGCTTAAGAAATATTAATGGACTTAACTCCTTGGAAATGACTAGTACCAACATGCTTCAAATACAAAGCAGGTGTATTATTATCACGGCATATAAAGTTTGGGTTCCATATCTAGCCAAGCCAACAAAAGTGAATATGAATATAGGGTTGTACCTAATAGTTTATAGTGTAATAATGTGTCAGTGGCCAACACAATTCCTGTACATTTTGAACTTACTTATGTAATCATATACGGTTAAATATCTGGTTGCACTTATG
>NW_003553214.1:0-1885 GCF_000090795.2 Amphimedon queenslandica | reverse complement strand
ACTTCATCATGGACTCCTTTATTTCAGCATCAACAAGTCTGCTCTTCTTTAAAAATAATAAAACTTTATTATCATCATCAGTGACAGATTTAAGCATCTGTTGAAGAAGTTCATGAATACCCTACATTAAAATATTAAATTTTCTTTCACAATTTATACTAATCAGTTACTTGTTTTGAAAAGCGATAAATTGGTGATTGATTTAAATCATAAACTTCTATGATTTCCATTAAGTAATCAGCATCGGCAGAAAGTGCTTGAACATTGCTCCAGTCAGTTATTTTCTTTCCAAGTTTTTTTACCCACTGCATGTTTAAAGGTTCAGACTCTATAAGTGTTGCTAGCTTATGTATATCATTTTCAATAGAAAGATCAGCTAATAAACCAATATCTTTAGTACACTGTGCATGACACTTCTCAACAGCAGATAGAAGTCTTTCTATAGTTTTTTCAGAATCGGCAGACTCGGTGCTTCCAAAAAGCAAACTAAGGCTACTCAATGTAATGGTTTCTTCTTTCAATTCATCTGCAACTGTACAGCAGTGGTCAAATAGAGGTACCCAAAGAGACTCATACACATCTTCCACCGATGATTCCTGAGTTACACATTTTTCCAGTTGCTTCTTTTTGTAATAAAAAATATCGTTTTTTAATCCCTCTGAATTCATAACAACAAACTGGACTAGCATTGGTGTGATCATCTTAGCTTCAGGAAATAGAGGGAAATCCCACTCTCCATCATCATAGTTACAAAGAGATTTTACAAGGTATTCCTGATGATTTTTTAACAGATCATTAGCTTTAACCAACAGACTAGATAAGCCTATATAACAGTGAATAACATACACAAATAAAAACACCAATATAATCTGTCACTAGATATAAGCTTATACCTTCAGGAATTGAAGAGGTGAACTCTTTTACAAGAAGCAAAAATATTTCTAATGTACGAACTCTTTTGCTTGCAAATCTCATATCATTAAGAAATTTATGTTGATCTACAGATAATGTAGACATCATTTGGACTATATATGCATTCCATTTCATTTTTAGGTGTAACAACATCTCAACAGTTAAATTTCCGGATTTTATATCACTACATAAGTCTTCTAGAATACCTCTAACATGCTTACATATTCTTTGAGGCTCATCAGACTGTATATTACCTAAGTAATTAAATAAAAAATCATGGCAACAACTGATATCATACTTAATGCTTTTAATATAACAGGCCACATATCCCATTCAAAAAGAGTGTTAATATCATTTGGTAAAGAAGGAAATTTCATTTCAATAAGATGCGTCAAAATACTCTGTGTTTTTACTGATCCCCCAGCAACAAGTTCTAAGTCCTAAAGTCATTAATGTTACAATAAATGCATGTACAGAAATTCGTACCTTGTCTGTAGCTGAAGAAATATGGGCCACCAAGCAATCTCTTGTAACATTAATAATGTCATGATCAGTCACTAGAGTAGTTAACTTATTAAATAATTTTACCATTAATTCAAATGATTGGATCTATAAAATGATATAATTACACAATTAGTGTATGAAATAAATACTTTATCAAAGCGAGCAAACACTATTTCTTGAATAATTTTTTTCCATTCTAAACTATTATCAGCAATAGAATAAATATTAGCCCAAAACTACAAATATATAGTATCAAATGAACATTAAAACTTTTATCTACATACCTGGTACTCTTTTTGAACACATGTTTCACGTCCATATGAAAATTTTACACCAATATTGACTATAGCCCAATTTGTAATAAATGGAACAACATGCTGAAGTTGTTCTTTCTTTTTATTACTATCCAAACTATCGACTGTAAGCAATAAAAACTTCAGTAATGCTACAACAGCATTTTGTCCTTTTT
>NW_003553213.1:0-1885 GCF_000090795.2 Amphimedon queenslandica | reverse complement strand
AATTGTCTACACAGCATAAGGACATCAATATGTATCAGGAAATGTAATAAAAATTGGGGGTGATTTCAGAGCCATTTTTTACAAAAAAGCATGGGCTATAGCCTTGGGTATTTTTTTAAAATTGGCTTATTTTTAAAAATGCTCATAACTCAAAAATTATTTGTTGGAAACAGTTCAAATTTTCTACACAGCATAAGGACATCAATATGTATCAGGAAATGTAATAAAAATTAGGGGTGATTTTGGAGCCATTTTTTGGAAGAAGCATGGGCTATAGCCTTGGGTATTTTTCAAAATTTGGCCTATTTCTAAAAATGCTCATAACTCAAAAATTATTAGTCGGAAATTATTAACAAAAATAACAAAATTAACAAAAATATTAGGTCACAATCATAAATTTAAACTATACAGTATTTATTAAAAGACACATTAATAATATTCTTACTCAGGAGGTAGCATAGCTTTCATCATCACAACTTCCTTTCTCACCACACCTCCCCTCACTCCACCCACTCCTCATCCTTACCTACACAACATCACATGACTATCATCAAAAGTCACATCATCTCTCACTTGTATGGTCACGAGGGGATCTTGAGGGACGAGGGAGAGGTTGGCCGTCACATGTGGTCTCCTGGTTCTTCAATACAAGAGATACTAGAGGACCAATACTGTTCCTTTCCGGAGGATGTCAGGTCTCATTCATTTAATTAAGAGGAGAACATCAAAGAGAAGATAATGAAGAGACTCAAACCTTCCTAACATATAGGAGAGACTATAATAGAAAGAGAGGGAGGGAGAGATATACATAGAGAAAGGAAAGAAGGAAAGGAATAGAATGAGGGGGAGGAGGGAAAAGGAGGGAAGAGAAATAGAAAGAAGAAAGGGAAGAAAGAAATGAAACAAGTAAAGAAATGAGAAAATGGAGAGAAAAATACATATGTACATGGTGATAGGAAATGTTTCCTGTTTTTCTATCACTTTTCCTTATAATTGTGTGTGCCACTGCTTAGGTATAGTTTTCATGGATTAGTAAAGTGTACGAATCAAGTTAGCAAATTAATAAGTTAACTACAATGAAGCAGCTAAAAGCAAGAAAAACAAAAAAACATGCAGTACATGTACATGTATCATTAACTGAAAATGACTATAAATACACATGTACATGTACATGTATCAATTAATGGACAATGTTATGAAGACAAATTGAGGTAATACTGTCCATGCAGTATAGCTAATAGGAGGAGCACATGAAATAAAAGCTGAGATCCCTCCCTCTCTCTCTCTGATGTCCTTATGAGCCAAAAGGCAAAACTAAAACGATTTTTGTCAATTTATAAAATTTAATACCCAACAGATAAGTACATGTATGCATGGAGAGAGATATACATGTACATATGGTAGAGAGTGGA
This sequence comes from Amphimedon queenslandica, assembly GCF_000090795.2. Taxonomy (NCBI): domain Eukaryota; kingdom Metazoa; phylum Porifera; class Demospongiae; order Haplosclerida; family Niphatidae; genus Amphimedon; species Amphimedon queenslandica. Next base: position 473 of record NW_003553213.1, on the reverse strand, counting down.
TACAATATTTACCTTGCAAATATTTTAGATACTTTATCCAGTTTGATCACATTGTTAGGTAGACATGTTAACTCATTGTACTGGACCTATAATAACAATAACACACAACATGTGAACATAATTATGAGTCTTTATACAAAAATAAACAACAAACTAAACTATAAACAAATCTACAACATTCAAGGGAGTTGTATCAAAGGATTCTGGTACAGTCCCCTCCTTACCTACCCCATCACTTTGACTAGGAGAATTCAAGAAGTTGGGATTTGGTTTGAGTCTAGTAGAACCAGAAGCAGATTTTCTACTGGCACCACGACTGGAACTCGTTTTATCAATTTTGAATAAATGGGTGTGGTCTCATGTTGCATAGTTTGGGTGGGGCTGGTATTTTGCAAGAATGGCATCTAAAAGTGAGGGCCACTATTCTCTTCTCTTTGTATCTCTTTGATTCATTCTTTGTCTCTCTTACTCTC
>NW_003553212.1:0-1885 GCF_000090795.2 Amphimedon queenslandica | reverse complement strand
CTGGATTCGATGCCGCCTTTCATTTTCTCTTTAAGGAGCTCCATTATGTGTCTCAGAGGTGCTCGCTCATCCTACCATCATCCCTGTCACTCCTTCCGATCTCATGAGCAAGCTCTCTCAGATGGGAGGGTTTACTAAACTACATGTACAAAAACACTGTATACTATTATGTTCTATTATTTATCTGTCTATTTTTAACTCAGACACTCATACATATAACATGTATTATGTATATTGTATATGTATTTTTGTAAATAGTTTAGTATACAGTTTTTTACATGTAAAAAAAAAATTATTGGCATATGGACACACAATGTATTATTGGCGTATGGACATACAATGTACATGTATTATTGGCATATGGACATACAATGAACATGCACATGTATTTTTGGCATATGGACATACAATGTACATGTACATCTATTATTGGCATATGGACATACAATGTACATGTACATGTATTATTGGCATATGGACATACAACGAACATGTACATGTATTATTGGCATATGGACATACAACGTACATGTACATGTATTATTGGCATATGGACACACAATGTATTATTGGCATATGGACATACAATGTACATGTATTATTGGCATATGGACATACAATGAACATGTACATGTATTATTGGCATATGGGCATACAATGTATATGTATGTATTGGCATACAATAATTTTCCTGTTTAAGATTCTCACAATTCCGATTATAAGCTACTTTATCTAGTTGAGTACGTGAAATAGTGTCATTTTGGCATTTTTAGTATTATGTGTTCATGATGGGATCCACCCATTATTGCAATTATTATCGACGGTTATATTATTCGCAGTTTTATTTTGAACCGCCAATCTGCCAAATTTAATTCTCCGCCAAATTTTCTGGCTATACGGTAATTGCTTTGTGTGCATTAATTCTATTTCCTGACTATTGTCCATCATTTGCATCAATGAAAGTGCATATTGGTGCATCTTTAAGAGGAGAAGGACTGTTGGTTCTACATGTAGTTCTAAAGAAGATTCAAATGGATCACTAGTTTCGGCATCATGCCTGTAGCCTACAGCTTGAACCCTATTACATGTAGGGTCTAATTCATGCATAATGCGTGTAAAACCCTATTACATGTATTGTCTAATTACATGTATCATGCCTACAGCTTGAACCCTATTACATGTAGGTCTAATTGCATTACAGGCAAAACATTATATGCCTGTAATGCATTATTATACAATTTTTGTGTTGTGCAGTGTACAATGCAACTTTGGATATCAAAAGGCCACCTCCCTTGCTCCAGTAATTAATTATTATCATAAGGACATGGTGCAGCTAGGCCAAAGGAGGCAAATCTACATGTACAAATGTTTATGTAGTAAATATTAACAATATTGGAACTAAATTTTTGTAGTACTAATTAAGGTCCCCTCCCAAAAAACTGTGTAATTATCAGTATACATTTTACATGTAAAATATAAAAGTACATGTACAATACTGTTTTGAAATAGTATGCAGGAGTTATACAATGTTTAAATAGCTATCACAACACAAGCACACCACATACATTGTAATGTATGCCTCCTATCTGTCTCTCACTTACAATGAAGGGTTTCCCCTAAAGAGTATACCGTATAAGATGAATTGTTGACAGGGATTTGATATTGGCGGGTACATAAAAAAAAACCAAAATAAAATCCACAAGCAATATTTTTATTTATGCGTGTGACCACACCTACATTAATTTAGCTAAAAGTAGCTAGCTAACATGGCTTTGCTATGTTTTCTTAAGCCAGTCTCTAAACCAGGTCATAAAGAATACAATCTTCCAGAAAAGGTACCGTCTTTCTCTCATGATATGTTGTCCACGAACCATAACCACTTATG
>NW_003553211.1:0-1885 GCF_000090795.2 Amphimedon queenslandica | reverse complement strand
GTTCAGCTCCTGTTTCCCTTCCTCCTGTGTCACTGAGTCCAGGTGATACAAAGTGAAATCCCACAAAGACATCATGTGACTTGACTCCGTGACTTGACTCCATGACTTGACTCCATGACCACGTGTACTCCTCTCCACTAGCACTGAATCGGAATAGTTTTTGCTGTTACTGTTTTCAGGTGCTTATACTAGTCCAGCAGCTGCGTTTTCATTTGAGCTTATCATTCATTTACAGAAGTACCAGCTTATAGTAGTATTCATTTTCAAATGTCTCCAGATAAGTACATGTAAGTATATGATAAGTATACATTTTCATGTGTTTTAGTGTAAAAGAAACCTGTACATGTGTCTGTGATTAAAAGTCTCCATTTTCCAATGAAAATATGGGCTATGTTAGGCCATGTTTGCACTACTTCACTCCATTGAATCCAAATAGTTTTTCCTATAACTGGTTTTAGGTGTTTACACTAGGGCTGAAATGAATAGTGAGATATTCGAATATTCATTTGTTAAAGCAATATTCAAATAGTTTTTTTGCTATTCGAACTATTCGCCTAATAAAATTATTAATGGTTATTGCAATAATTAACGACCATGCCCACCACGTGTCACCTGCACAGGCTGCTTTCTTAGTCTGTTTCTTGGTCTGTTTACTTACCAACTCGCTAAATACTGATGCTGTGGCCAGGAAAAGTAGTTCTCAATCTCTAAGAAGCCCTGTTTGGCATCATTTTAAAAAGTTTAACACCAAAAAGGCAGTTTATAATCATTCAGCAATAACAGTTCAATTATTCGAATATTCGTTCGTTTAGCATGCCAATTATTCGAATAGTGGAAAATACTATCCGTTTCAGCCCTAGTTTACACTAATATATGTGTTACAGTATAGCAGGAAATTTTGGAGGGGATTAAATTTGGTGTTTTGATAGCTATTTGCCAAAATAAAAATCCTCCATTTTAAGCCATTATACACATGCTCAATGGCATGTGGCCACAAATTCGCCAAATTAAAATTCACCAATCACCAAATGTTAGTCCCTCCAAAATTTTCCACTATACGGTAATTTAGCCAAACTCATAACTATTACAAACTACTGATACATAGAGTACATAATAATTAATGTAATGTAGAATGGGTGATGAATACAAAGTGAAAATATTACTGAATTGGGTACTAATACGGAATGATTTGCAAGAAAAGGTGAAGATTAAATTTTCTTGTACAGGCAGAGTTGTATAACACATACCAAACTAATCGTTTCATTGATCACTAACACCAATAAAAACAAAATTTAAATTATGTCAACTTCAATACATGTACATGTATAAGATAAAAGATAGCATGTGTCATCCAAAAAAACTCACTGAATTTGTGATGGAGATATTGCTTTAGTCATTTCTCTCTTCCTGTGGTAACTAGGAGGATCTCTCCCTCTCCTTCTCAAATCAATACCCTTGTCCCCATTGAGTGTTGGAGTGGCTCCCTTGTCACCATGGAGATTTCCTTCACTTAAACCAGTCTTGCTCTCAGTAACCCGAGGCTCCAGGGACCTCTGCTCTGACATAGAACGGAGACTATAAAACAGACAAAGATGATTGGGTGATGTCAACAATCTTTATTTCAATTGCTCTACCTTGATCGACGGGTTGCTACTCCAGGGGTATCCATAGCTTGTTTTGGTACTTTGTGTCGTTAATTTTGTGTCTAAAATAGTCCAGATGGTCACAATAAAAAGCCGCCATTTTGTGGGCAGCTACTATTTCCCGCCTTTCTAATAAAAATTAATTAATTTTAATTAATAAAGTAAATTTATTCATAGACATGCACAGCTAGCTTGCACTGCACTATAAAACTTGTGCATTAATGCATTCACCCATTATTGTA
>NW_003553210.1:0-1885 GCF_000090795.2 Amphimedon queenslandica | reverse complement strand
CAATCAGTAGTCTTAGCTGGAGGCAGGAGTTCTAACCTGATTTACAATGATCTCTATTTGATTGTTTGTCTACGTATGCTCCTCCTCTTATCAGGAGATGTTGAACTCAATCCTGGTCCTATAACAGGTAAACATACACTTAATACAACACTCATTAACTGATACACTACTGCAGGTAACCCAAAGGATATATTAAGGACTCATTCTGTTAAACTCACTGATGCTATTACTACTAACCTTTACAGAGTAACTGATGCACTGTATGCTGAAGGACTGATACCACTGGATACTAAAGAGAATATACAAACAGTAATAGGAATATCTGATTATAGGAAATCAAGTCAATTAGTGTCTGTGATACAACGACAGTTGGAATCCTCTCTTAATCCAGAGCAGTACCTAACTGAAATGTGTCGTTTATTAATAAACCAACAACATCGTACACTAACAGATATTGCTACCTCTATATTACACCAGTTAGGTGAGTGTGTGTGTGTGTACATTATCAGTGATCAATATAGTCATTATATCTCAATACATTAGGTCAGTCTATACCTGATAATGTCACATCCATTAGTTCAATACCTGATGATGTTGAAGGATATGCTGACAATATGAGACAACACTACAAACACCAACCTATTGTTGCTACAGACTGGCCACCAAGAATCGGAAAAGATTTTTTTGGAAGACTAGCACTGGTAGAAAAACGAGACTCCAGCACACAAGCAGAATCAGCTTGGCATCTGCTAAGAGGACAAGTTGATGAAACAGTTAAACTAACTGAAAACAAAGAGATAAGTATTGAAGATGTCCTCCAACCCACAGATAGTTATCTGTCTCTCAGAGTAGTAATAGACGGTCCTCCTGGTATTGGGAAGACCACACTCTGTCGTAAACTGTTAAATATGTGGTCTAATGGACCACTTGTACACCAACAGTATGACTTGGTACTTTACTGTCCTTTAAGGAATAGCAAGATAGCTACAGCTACTACACTAGCTGACCTGTTTGTGCGTCAACTTAAAAGATATAAAAATGTACCTGAATGGTTTGAGGAGAGGGACGGAGAAGGATTACTGATAATGTTTGATGGTTGGGATGAACTAAGTGAACAACTCAGACAGTCTTCATTAGCTGCTAGTATCATTTGTAAAGAGAAGTTAGACCAATGTTCAGTAATTGTTACCTCTCGTAGCTATGCCTCCTCTTCACTTTTGAAAATGGATACTCTCAGTAGACATGTTCAGGTCATTGGGTTTTCTGAGGAAGAAATATCAACAGTAATTATACAAACACTTCAAAAAGATACAAAACTAGCACAAGAACTCATTGATGAAAACACTAAACAAGACACTGATGATGACACAGAAAAGGCAGAAACAGACAAAAAAACAAAATTGGAATACAATTCACATTTCACAACTACTCAAAGCAGTAAGGACTCACAGCTAGCAGTGAAACTCATTAATGATCTTAAAGTACGAAATGATGTCCAATCATTGTGTTATGTACCACTAGTCTGTTCCATGGTCATCTTAGTTTATTGTAAGGAAGGAGGGCACTTACCAACAACACTCACTCAACTCTATGAGAACTTTATCCTACAAACTATCAGAAGACATGTTAAAAGACATGACATTAACCCACATACTTTAGGTAGTCTTTCTTCATTACCATCACAATTAGCTAAACCTTTACAAGAGATGTGTCAATTAGCTTATACTAACCTGGCTAATACAAGAATGACATTCTCTTCACATCAACTACAGTCACTGAGTGAGGCAGTGAAGGAAGACTATCTTGGATTGATGACAAGATTCACAGAATATGATGAGGAGAAGTATCAGTTCCTTCACTTGAGTATACAGGAATTTCTAGGTGC
>NW_003553209.1:0-1886 GCF_000090795.2 Amphimedon queenslandica | reverse complement strand
GTTGTCTTTAAAGAAATCAAATAATCATAAAATATGTTCTGTACCATTGATAATTCTGATGATAAGAGATTCATGATTATCAAGGAATCTGATAGCAGTGTTGCTGTTTGGTCCAATATGGCAGATACTGTTCTAATGTTATCAGTATTCTGGTCTGCAGCATCAGTAGTACTGACCACTAGATCAGTTAAGTTCTCAGATACTGATACTACATTTTCAGCAGTAACATTTACCTATTGAATATACAATGTAAGAAATTATAGTACAAGTATATACCAAGTCTTTATTATTATTTACCTTTGAAATATTCCTAAATCGATTAGATATCACAGATGTTCCACAGGATTCTATACCAGGTGATTCCCAAGTACTATTATTAGTACATGTTCTATTAGCAGTAGCACCACTAGGACCATTAGGACATGATATATTAACTGTACTGTCTGGCATTGTCTCTGGCCATTCAAATGTACCACGATCACTACTAACTATAGCTTCCATGCTACAAGCAACAAGATCTAAAAGATTGCATATATATATATATATATATATATATAACTTGAAAATTTTATAACAAAGTGATTTGCAAGAGTTCATTACACAAATAGAATTTTTACAAAAAATCATGGTGAATCCCCCATTAACAAATTTATTAACACTGTTACTCACCAGTACAGTTGATTCCCTCATACCCAGTACCAGTACAGTCACAAGTGTAGTTGATAGCAGGTGAATACTGTGTACACTGTCCTCTATTCATACATGGACTGTTTGCTCTTTGACAAATATTGAGATCTAAATAGCGAACAAATGATACCACTAAAATATAGTCAATATATGTAGCTAATTAGCTCTCCATGTTTATCTAGTGAATGAGTTATGACTTCCTTCATACTTGGACATAATGAAACAAACATGCATGTATGTGTACATATAGGCATGCACTTGCACTAGTCAATTGCACTGACAATGCAAAGTAAACAAACTTGCAGCCCACACACAAGTCCAATGTGCTATAACAAATAGATCAGCTACATTAAATTAATGTATGCCCAATTGTCCAATCCACTCTAAGCACTCACCAGTGCAGTTTGGCTCCCTGGTATCCAGTACCAGTACAATCACAAGTATAATTATCAGGAGGTGAATACTGTGTACACTGTCCTCCCTTCATACATGGAGTGTCTCTATCACAGATACTAGCCAAATCACAATCAGTACAATCAGAATTAACAGTATAACCAGTAGAACAGGTTAGATTACAAGCTAATAATAAAATATAATAATAGTAATGCAGTTTTAATACTTACTGCAAATGAAGTTATTACTCTCAGTAGCAACATAGTTAGGACCTGATGATGATGTACAGTTAGTGGTTGAAACACACTGACCATTAGTAGCAAATGATAAACAACAATCAGTAGAACCTGATCCAGTACACCTCATCAGTCCAGAATTACAAGCACTGTCACACTCTAAATGAAATAAGCAATTATTATTATAGCATGGACAGTATCCATGATTTTAGTTTCTAATTGGCTTACCTCTACATCTTATACCACCTTCATTAAAACCTTCCCGACACCGATAACAAAAAGTGTTTGGAGGAGCACCAACAACAATACCATTAGGAACAGGATCTAAACTACCAGTTCTTCCAGTCCATGTACCACTGCTACACTCCATATCAAATATCCTAGTTTGTTCAGCTTCCTCTGGGTTAGGAGTGAATGTAGCTATAAGAGAAACTCCATTATAAGTATCAATCATGCTCCCTTGAGTTAGACAGACATATTGAACTGATCCTTCAGTTACATTAGGAGAGTACACCTGGTTACCATCAGAAATGACTAGTAAAGGAGGCAATACAGTTTCTATGTCAGCTT
>NW_003553208.1:0-1886 GCF_000090795.2 Amphimedon queenslandica | reverse complement strand
GGGTATTGTTGGCTGTATTGATAATATTTATTTGGGCCAAAATTTCTTTTTTTATCACTTGTTCTGTCTTGATGGGAATATATTCTTTTTTATACTTTTTATACAAATTTGAAGAATAAATAGTATATTTGAGGTATTATAATAATTATCATTTTTATTTCAATTATCTGATTATTATTATTATTTGTTAGGTTTAATGGAAGCAATCCTGGAGCATTTTTTTTGCTATCACAATTGTGATGGAGGTATAGAGAAGCTGACCAGTTTATTTACATCAGGTTAGTGTATACATTGTATGTGCAATTAGATTTTGCCTAATTCTAGTATACATGTTAACATGTTACATGAATTCACTTGCTTTTATGGTAGAATCATTTCAACTAGTGTCATACATGTACACGTACATGCATATACCTGCTTTTATGATCCCTGCTTTAGTTTGTGTAAATTTATTAGAAACGGTATCAAAATAGTTCTTACAAAGTTTGGCCAAAGACCAAAGGCTGTAGTCTTTTTTCATTGGCCTGATTTTTAAACAATTTTAAAATTCAACGATCATAAAATTCACTTCAAATTTTCTACACAACATGCATGTAAGTACATGTACATTTTTTTATCAGAAAAAAACTATAAAAGTAAGAATCTTTTGTTGTGTTTTTTGCTGAAATACATACATCCTTAATAATCCACCGACAAGAAGTTGCTTGAGCACTATGCTAAAATCCTGTAGGAAACCCTGTCTCACTGTTTTATAAAAATGACAGATCAAATTAAGCAATGTATATTGTGACACAGTGTCTGAAAATTGGTAGAATGTGTGTATTACACATGTATTTTTACACTTGTATTAAAGTCTAAAGTTGTGTTATAGTAGAAATGAAATTTTGAATACAATTAATTTACTGTACATGTGTATTTGCATCAGGACTATTTGGGTACAAGCATATGCATGAACATGTACACTGTAGCGTTAGTGGATCCGTCACCCGTGATCATTAATTGTTTTCAATTATTATTTAATATCTAATCACCAAATTCACAAAAGTTCATGCACATAACTATATTCACATATAGATGCTACATGCAATAATACATGACACACATCACACCTATATAATAATACATAATCTTACTACAAGTACAGTGTAAAAATAAATCATACAATGCACATGTATTTCAGTTGCTTTCAGAATATTTGGTAGTTTACTTTGTGGCTTGATCCTTATCAAAAGTGTTATATTGTATGGTTTGGTAGAGCAGTTTGAGCATGAGCAATACTCCCATGCCTGCCACCTTTATGTCTTAGATATAGTAGATACATGTATATTAAATCCTATTATTATCATGTTTATGTGGTTATACTGTACCAATTCTCAGATATTAAAGTAGTTTCCATAGCAACTTATTGATGGGGACTATAAGGGAACAGTTAACCATATGGCAGGTCCAATGTAAGTGTGTTTATTTTACATGAGTCACACATGTACATACGGTCAATACTTTCTCACAAGCTTCTTTCCCAGCCAGCCTGCACTACATATGCATTCATTCTGAGTGTAATCTCTTTCTTTTTGTGAGAGCGTCAGTAATCCTTAAACTGATTTGTGATTGTTACGTGTCATCCTTTCTATTTCTTAGTAGTTACTTATTACAATCATTTCAAATGTTGTTATACATGTACATGTGTGTACTTGCTTTTATGATCAATGCTTTCTCACAATATAAAAATGGATTATAAGTTGCCATAGCAACTTTTTTATTGGTAATGGGGCAGGCTATTTTAAGTGGTGAGGCTGTGTTTATGAGTAAGGTTAATACAGTTTACACACCTGCATATAAATTTATGTACTGTACATTAACGTATGTTAACTATGTTTTAAATTAGG
>NW_003553207.1:0-1886 GCF_000090795.2 Amphimedon queenslandica | reverse complement strand
TGTGAGTCTACAGGGTTCTCAGGTCATTGGGCAAGATCAAGTGTGGTTGGGTTTGGTCTCCAAAGGACCAGATAATAATCACTTAAACTCGTCTTACCAAACTAGGCAAGAGAGAGAGAGAGAGAGGAGAAAAGAGAATTATTGTTTATTTAAAATTTTTTTTTAGATTTACACCAGCTTACATGGATAGTCTAGGCAACACATTAGGTATATGTAGATTACATGTCGAAGAAAAAAATTACTCCTAAATTTTTGATTATTAATTTTTATATTTTTAGTTAATTTTTTTAGAATCATACCGGACGGAGTATTGGTATTTTTTCCCTCGTATGTTGTCATGGAAACCCTTTTCACCCACTGGAAGGAGGTAAGAACACTGCAATTTGATTGGTCGGTGATGATGTCATACATGTACACATACATGTAGCATAGCAACATATTCATGAGAATGGAGCAACATAAGCAAATATTCGAAGAACCAAAGTTTAAAAATGAATTTAATTCTGTAAGTCTAATTAATACTAGTCACATGACAGTCATGTGATACATGTACATGTATATTTTTTTAGGTAATGAGTGCTTATTATGAGAAGATTGGATCGGCCGATAAAGTGGGTGGAGCTTTCTTTGGAGTGTGTAGAGGGAAAGTGAGTGAGGGGTTGGATTTTGCTGATAATAATGGACGAGCTGTCATCATTACTGGACTACCTTATCCTCCTTTTGCTGAACCCAAAGTACATAGTATTAGCAATACACAGAACATGTACATGTACATACAGCAGAGCACATGTATTTATAAATTTTTCTTATTTTTTTAATTTACCAAGGTTCAGCTAAAAATGGAATATTTGAAAGATGCTAGATCAAATTTTAATAGAACTGAAGTAAACTATTGTATTATCAGCAGCTGCAGTAACCTTCCCTCTCTCTCTCTCTCTTTCTTATAGTTAATAACTGATAAGCAGTGGTACAATCAACAGGCTACACGTGCTGTCAATCAGGCCATTGGACGAGTTATTAGACACAAGAATGACTATGGAGCAATCATTCTCTGTGATGAAAGGTAAGAGAGAGATAAAGAGACTGGAGAGAGAGGGGGGGGGAGAGAAAGGGATAAGAGAGGGAGAGAAAGAAAGGGAGAGAGTGGGACAGAGAGATGAAGGAAGGGAGAGATTTGGAAAGAGAGAAAGAGGTGTACATGACATGTGTAGATATTCATAATGTATTATTAATAGGTTTACATATTCGAGGGGACAGGATGATCTCCCTCTTTGGTTGAGGCCTCAACTTCAAAAATACGATAAATTCGGTCCAGCTCAACGTGACCTTACATCATTTTTTAAAACAGCACAAAATAAAGTAATTAATAAATAAAAATAATAGTAATATTTAATTAGTCATTATTAGTATGGTCATTTGGTATCTATTAAGAATTCTTTACCTGATATCAAACGTGATTATACTTCAGGGATAGTGGGTGGAGCTAGGGGTGTGGTTAAATTAAACCCTGATGCTATTTTTAAAGATGATGATGAGATTGAAGATATTGATATTGAAGATTATACTACTCGTAAGTAATTGATGAGTTCTTTTTATTGTTACTATTTTTAGCATCACTTTCAAATAATGAAATAGAAAGTAGGTGTGATCTACTAAGCTCCCTAAAATTTGACGAGGTATATGTTTTACATGTTTTCACATTGAATGAAATTTGCTGCTAACTTTACATGTACATGTACAAAGTAGTTACATCCTGTTCAACCTCATCATGTTGCTATGGCTGCATCTAGAAAAAGAGAAGAAGGGAAAAGAGATGACAATCCTCAGACCTCACAAGTAATTGTATCGTTGTTGTTGTTATTATTGTTATTGTTATTATTTATTTG
>NW_003553206.1:0-1887 GCF_000090795.2 Amphimedon queenslandica | reverse complement strand
AAGACTGATCTCAATCGACGTCCCATTAAAAGTTCAGCTGGCGATTGCCCAGTAATAGATTGAGTGATTCGGTAAGAGAAAAAGGAATCGAGCAATTCTTTTATGTAGTGGTCCTTCCATCTTCTTAACAGCATTCTTAAATGTCTGCACTGCTCTTTCTGCTAGACCATTAGACCTCAGATAGTAAGGAGCAGTTAGTGAATAGTGAATACCATTGAGAGACATGAATTTCTTAATTTCTTGACTAGTAAATGAAGGTCCATTATGAGAGACCAACTGATGAGGAAGACCATGAGTAGAGAATATGCGACGAAGGACTTTGATAGTTGCTTCAGAGGAAGTAGAGGGTACAATGCATACTTCTAACCAGCGAGAGTGAGCATCTACCAGAATGAGAAGTAGTGTCCCAGGAAAGGACCAGCATGGTCAATATGAAGTCGTGTCCATCGAGTCTTTGGAACTTTCCATGGGTGTACAGGAGTTTGAGGGGAGAGCACTGTTTCCTTGGCATGCCTTACATTTCTTTACTAGATCTTCAATTGCCTTGTCTAATCCAGGCCACCAGATATAGCAGTGGGCTAGACTCGTCATTTTTGACATTCCCTGATGCGCTTCATGTAATTGAAGCAGAATTGCTGACTGACCATGGGATGGAACAATCACTCTTGAACCTTGAAGGAGACATCCATTAGCTACACTGAGTTCTTCGAAACAGTGCGAATCAGGTTTCAGTTGTGCAGCATCATCAGGTACCTCCCCTCCAGTGAGTAATATCTGATGCAACCTTGATAAGGTTGGATCCTTACCTGTCCACATTTTAATGTCATCAGCTGAAACTATAGTATCCGAATATGTTCAAACATTAGCACTACATCTTGTAGTATAGGGCAGAAGAAGGGAAGTTAGGAAGTGGGAGTCTGCTCAATGCATTAGCATGTGGTATTAATTTACCTGGTTTGTACTAGATAACAGTTATATGCTGATAGTGCAATTGCCCAACGTTGCATACGAGATGAGGCAACTAGAGGAGTCTGTTTAGACTTACTAAGGAGAAACTGTAGTGGTTTATGGTCAGATTGAAGAACAAATTTTCTACCATAGATGTATTCATGAAATTGTGAACAGCACAGATAATTGCAAGAGCGTCCTTCTCCAATTGAGAGTACTTCTTTTCAGCTCCTGAGAGAGTACTGGAAGCTGTCAGGTCAGTCCCATCAGACATCCTGTGGCTGAGGACTGCTCCTAGTCCGTAAGGTGAAGCATCACAAGCTACCACAAGCGGCTTCTCATCATAGTGCGTTAAGACAGAGGAGGAATAAAGCATGGCTTTAGCCTTTTGAAATGCTTTCTCTTGGTCTTGAGACCATTTCCAGGAAGGATCTTCACAAAGTAGTAGATGAAGAGGAGATAATACAGTGGCTACATCTGGTAGAAACTTGTGGTAATAGTTGAATAGTCTTAAGAAGGATTTCAATTCAGTGACATTAATAGGAGTAGGCGCTTCCCAAATAGCCTTCACTTTGGCTTCTGAAGGGTGTAGACCATCTGAATCAATGATGTGTCCCAAGTACTCAACTGATGGAACCCCAAATTTACACTTGGACTCCTTTAAAGTGAGTCCTGCCTCCTCTAGAGTTTGCAAAACAGCATGAAGATTATTGATGTGATCAGCATCATCAGTACCAGTAACAAGTATGTCGTCTATGTAGACACATACATGATGCAAGTGACTGAGTAAGTTCTCAATTGTACATTGAAATAATGAGGGTGCTGATGAGACTTCAAAAGGAAGACGCTCATATTGGAAGAGCCCTTTGGGGGTATTGATGGTTGTCAAAATCTTGGAAACCTCATCTAGCGATATTTGAAGGTAAGCATGCTTTAAAT
>NW_003553205.1:0-1887 GCF_000090795.2 Amphimedon queenslandica | reverse complement strand
CAACATAATAATCAAGCTCAATTTTAGTATTAGTATCAAACAAGTATCAGTGATTGTTGACCTTTAATCTTTCCCCAGATGTCATTGAAATGGCTGATCTCTCACTCCCAGCCAAATCAATGAGATTGATACGACTAACGCGAGTGTGATCCTCACCTTCAATAATCTGAAATAATAATAATGAAAATAATAAAAAAAGAATAAAATACAAATAATAATGAAAAAGAATGAGATAGCATGGGGAATGAGATATAAAGGCATGGGAATGAGATATAAAGGCATGGGAATGGTATATAAAGGTATGGGAATGAGATACAAAGGCATGGGAATGAGATACAAAGGCATGGGAATGAGGTATAAAGGTATGGAAATGAGATATAACATAGGCATAGGAATGATTCAAAAGTTGGGGGAGGGGCTCAACATTAAAACACATGACTTAGCATGTGAACAATGGGGGCTGAGCCCTTATTGTGAAAAAGTTGGGGGGCTTCAGTCCCCCCAGCCCCCCCCCCCATTCCTACACCTATGTATAAAGGTATAGGAATGAGATATTTAAGTGGATTATTACCCACCTTAGTCTGGGTGAGTACTAGTGTGAAGACTGAGTGAGAGCGAGAGCTCCTGTCATTCATTCCAGTGGCAGCTGTGGCTCGGAACCTGTTACCCAGTGCCAGCCATCGCTGCATGAGAAAAGGAGAATAAAATAATGAAATAAAATAAAACAAAATGTTAGTATTACCTCAACATCAGCAAATGAAGATGCAACATATCTGTATGCATGTATAATAGAGAAATACAAAAAGTATTAGGTTTTCTTTTCTCTTTATTCTTATCTCCTCTCTCCCTCTTTCTTCTTCCCTCTTTCTCTTTTCTGTCTCTCCTTCTCTTTCTCTTTCTTTCTTTCTTACGTTGATAAGTCTTCAACATAGGGACCTGTTACTGGATGTTCTCTAACTCTTAACTACAAATATATATACAGTAAAAATAGCAATGGTAAAGCACATAGTGTATATACAGTGTATAGTGTACATGTGTAATAATGATAAGTTGGAGTCTTACATGAGTTTTGCTCTTGTGTTTGGTTGATGCCAGGAGATCATGAATCCTTTCCTTGTATATCTCATAATAACTGACCTCAACTTTATATGAAGTCTAAGAGAGAAAGAGAGAGAGAAAGAAAGGAAGAGAGAGTAGAGGAACATTAACAGTAATATGCAAAACAATTAACATTGAAAAAGAGAGCTACATGTACAGTGCATGTACATGTATAAAAGATACAAATGTATTCCACTCACTTCTTCATCAGCAGTCCCTTCAATACGATCATAGAGTTCATTAGCAAACTGTGGTATGACACCAAGAGCTGAGGGCTCACCCATTATGCTGCAAGAGAAGATGAAAAACAGTAAAAATTAAAATTAAAAATTACTTATTTTTATACTTACCAGTAACTTTTGCCTGAGCCAGTCTAAAAACATAAAAGCAAAAGAGAAAAATAACATGTTAAATTTGTGCATGTACATCTTAAATGCCCACATACATGTACATGTAAGTAATGATCTTATCCTTACCTGTCCATAAGCAAAGAGACAAGTGTTATATCCTTCAAAAGCTTTATCCAGCAGTGGTCTAGCTATCTCATTATACACTATTTTCTGATCAGCAAAAGAGGCTTGGATGTCATCAAAAGACCAGAAGCAGTGGTCATACTGGAACCGATGAATGTTGGAGTCTTTTAGTGACGTGATGGTCAGGTCAGAGTTGAGGACACGGACAACTTGTTTAGCTCCTAAACGCTCCTCCCTGCAATAATTGGAACAACAACAATCATAATCATGATAAACAAGAATATTTCCATCATGCAGGAATTGTTGGACATGTACA
>NW_003553204.1:0-1887 GCF_000090795.2 Amphimedon queenslandica | reverse complement strand
CAGAGTATATAAATTGGCCAGAAAGTTGACTACATCCTCTATAAGACCTGAAATCGAATTATTTTGCCATTCAGAACACCAGCTGATCCATTTCTTGAACAAGGAGTCGTATGACTGTGAGGTCTTTCGCCTCCACGATGCCAGAAGGAAGTTTGTAGCGTCTCCTGAAAGGCTTTGGTTAGTGTCATGTTGCCTGAGATAGGCCACAAGGCTAGAGGGGAACCATGTCCAGTTGTGGACCTCCCGGCTCTACAGTCATTACCTATCACGAAACTATTTTTAGAGGGAGTGAGGTTACTAACCCAAGAAGTTTGGGGTACCATGGCTGAGATGGCCATATTGGAGATGAGATTTGTCTGCTGCTCCTCTATCTTTGCTAGTACCATCCCTATGAGATTCCAGGGTGGGTTGGCATATCCTTTCACCTGTCTCCAATCCTGGAGAAAGGCATCTGTCGCTTCTGCTAGATGATCTGGCCTCCAGCTGAAGAAGCGGGGGACTTTGAAGGTCAGACAGGTTGCAAAGAAGTCCTCCTTCATGTAAGGGAAATGACCCATTACCTTTTGAAAAATCAATGGGTTTAGGGGCCAATCTGAGTGATATCTTATCACCCTCGACTCTGTGTCTGCTCGAACATTTTCATTCCAAGAAAGATTCTGCTGTTAAGTGAATATCTCTCTCCAAGCACCACATTCAAAGGTCTTGAGCTAGGTGAGCTGCCTGGGCCAACACTGTCCCTCCCAGGTTGTTGATGTACGCTACTGCTGTTTGGTTGTCCAGCAGTGGCAGTACTCACTTGTTGTCCTGACACTTCAAGAAGGTCTTCACTTCCAGGGTAGCTGCTAGCAACTCCTGGCAATTGATGTGGTATGTTTCTCCCTCTGAGACCAAGGGCCTGCAGTCTGGGTACCTTTGCAGGATGCTCCCCAGCCTGTGAGGGATGCATCCGATTATTTGTGGAAATCCGGTTGCCTTAGAACCAGGCTTTCCCCGTTCCAGCATAGGCGGCTGCAGGATTACAGGAGTGGTCGGGCAAAAAATGGCACGCGAAGCGTGCCGCGATTTTGGCCACACCCCCTTTTACGGCATGTATTTTGGGCGTGTTCTCTACATACAGTGTACGCGTATATACGCCCAAAAGATGCACCTCAAAATAGAGCTGATTAGTATAGCTAGCTATAAATTTACCTAGCCTTACACTACATCAAGCACTAAGATCTTTTGTATTATGAGTGGCTTTGAAAAAAGCCGGTTGAATAAAAGAAAAACTGAGACAGAGAGAATGAGAAAGAGTAGTCTCGTCAAAAAAGTGAAGGGGCAGGGCGACGAGACCGGGCTAGAGAAAGAGAGATTACTGGAGAATGACTTTAGAACTAGGATGAGCCTGAGCAAACTTGATGACTGCATCCTCAAGGTTATCCCACAGTCTATTGGAAATATCCCTCTCAATATGAAGAAGAGACACATTATTCAGCCTGTCTTGAGACATAGTTGACCTGAGATAAGACTTTATTCTCCGTAAAGACGAGAAGGATCTCTCTGCTGATGCAGTAGTGACCCCAATGGTCATAGCTACTTGGAGGGCCAAAAGAAGATGTGGAAAGCACTCCTTAGCTTCATATAAATGAGCATAAACATGGTGTATGGTAGAAAGAGGAGATGCTTCCTTTAAAAAAGTTGTAGCTGTAATTACCTCTGATGTAACACCATCAACATCAATTTCATAGTGACGAAGGAAAGGTATTAAGGAAGAGACTTGAAGAAAAGAGGTTGATGAAGGAACTAGAGACTGAAGTGACTTTAGTAGGGACAAATTTGTCTCACTGAACCTGTTGTTAAGCTCTCCCAGTAAATTATCAATGGCGGCATAATATACTGAGGTACGAT
>NW_003553203.1:0-1887 GCF_000090795.2 Amphimedon queenslandica | reverse complement strand
CAAGCTATTATACATAATGATTGCATGTAATGATAAAGGTAATGTATTTTATTTAAGATATTCTTTATGGGCTCTTTCTGATGAAAGAAATTGTTCCACGTCAGATTTTGCTTTTCCAAGCTTATCAGGATAATCTTCACAAACTTGAAGAATACTTCTCCAGGTCACATCATTATTGGAGTCCAACCATCTCTGGAATACTAGTATGAGATTACTAGTAGTTGACTGTGGATTAGGTAACAGGTCATCCATTTGAACATTTAATGCAGATTATGGCAGAATTTGCCCGTGACCCTGTACAGGGACTTTGGTCTAATTTTAGAGCAACTTTAAATTTTGTAAAAGATTTCGTTATTCTACATGTACATGCATACTGTATAGCAGGTTTTTTTGCAGATAATAATTTTCGCAAATGACTCATCCAGAAGTTTGCAGAATTAATTTTTGCGAATTTCCACTATTCTGCCATCTTGTATCGTATTAAATTGATTTTCAAGGAATTTAATTTCATGAGTTTTGAAAAATCTGCAAATTTGTTATCCTTGAAAAAACCGCTATACGGTATTAAACATTAATAATCAATAATTTATTATTAATTAAATATAATCTCACTTACATCATGTATATATTCAGCAACCGATGTCTCTCCTACTTCACCTACAGCAATAGCTATTTTGTTCCATGTTGCTTCAATATCATCTGTAAGCCATTTTGCTAAACATTCTCTAAGACATCGCTCAGCATCTCGTGGATAGTTAGTCTCAATAACCTTGAGATCATTATGAATCAGACCCAAGTAGAGACCAAGATCAAACCATTTTATAGTTTGAAAGTGACCATCTTTTAACACTCGTATAATATCTACCAGATCCCTGATAGTCAATATAACTATAAATAAATAAACAAACAAATACATGTAAATAAATAAGACCAATATTCATCTTAATTATTTACTGGTACATGTATTTGTTTGTTTATATGTTGTAAAATTGACAGTGAGTGGTTATACCTTTTTGTTGATCATCATTGTACCCACTGATCTGTGTGGGTGAGCAATTAGTAGCTGGTTTGTCGTTTTGAATTGTTGTCTCTATATGAAAGAATAAATATGACCAGTCTCTATTATTAAACCAGTCTCTATGTACATGTACATGTACAGTATATTACAATACACTGTAAAGTTCCCGCTACTTGACAATTATTAGTCTTACCAAGCAGCGTATTAGTCTGTGTTTTACCAATGAGCATATAATGAGCTTCAGAAGATTGAAATAAACTAATAAAATCACTCATTTGTGGCTTCTTTTCCAACAGGATATCTGCATATACACGAAATAATGAAACATTAATATCATGACATGAAAACATCTTGTGTGAAAAGTTGCCATAGACATAATACCTGCATTATGAGACAATGAGCTTTCCTGTTCAATAGTTGTTTCTGCAGTAGTGTCATTACCAGATACTTTAAACCTTTTACTTCTTGATGAACCATTATGATCTTCATTTAGTTTCATTTTCCTAACCTCATCTGCAGAGATATAAATAGCATGATCTGAATAAAATGATATTTAAAAAATTACTACCAGAGGGCTGTCCAGTTTTTATTCTGTGTGGTTTATTTCCAGTTGATTTTTTATCATATCCTTTATTAAGAGGAGAGGGAGGAGGATCATCATCATCATCATCTTCAGATAAAAATCTTTGTTTCTTATTAGTTAAAACAGATTCAGAGGATTCATCTTCACTGTGTCTTCTAAGTCCCAATACACTACTAGTATTGCTTGAAGATTGTGTGTGGTCATCAGTTACATCTAATGAGATGCATTGGGTAATATTAGCTGAGTGATGATGAAACAAGTCTCTAGGACAAACTAAAAGACAAAA
>NW_003553202.1:0-1887 GCF_000090795.2 Amphimedon queenslandica | reverse complement strand
GTAATGGATAGAGAGTCTGGATGAAAGATGTTCACAAGTACACTGTACATGTATTGTATGCATTCAGTGAGTACATTAATATTGGCTCTGCGGTTTCTGTTAATATTCATAAAATAATGAGGTCTTGATGCTTGATATGCATTAGGAGTGACTGAAATTTATAGTTGTATATGACAATGGAGAATAAACCTTAGGAGGAGAGAGGGGGAAATTAATAACATAAAAGTTAACTAGTGCTACTAGTTGAAGAGGTATTCTGCAATCTTTTGAAAAAACTTAAAATTAAAAAAAAACTAATAATTGTTATCACTACCAGTACAGATGAATCAAATTTAGATCAGATTTCAGTGAATGTTCTCAATACATCGTCTAATTGCCTTTCAGATGCATGGATAAAGGTATAATAATTTTTGGTTCAGAGGTCAAAGCAGAACCAGCCAGTCAGCAGAATGAATATGTTGAGTTACCTCCTGATGTTGAGGATGAGACATTAGTTGTGTTAGTCTTTCAATCTCCCTTGTACTTTTTGTTGTAATATGTATGACATGTGTGTACATGTAATTAGTAGGTTGTATACTTTGTGTTAATTACTATTTATGTAAGCATGTACTTTCAATTAATGTACGATCTCATATTCCTATTCTCTTATGCTCTCTTTTATGTAACGTACAATGAGTTGGACAGCCCTGTCCAGCTCATGAAGACTCACTTGTCTACTCCATATGGATTCTCTGTTAGTTACTTGTGTACAATAGTGTGATTAGTGTCCTTATTTCTTTGCTATGCTTTTGTATTTAAGTTCTGTAATCTTATAGCATTTTCATTCTCTTTTTGCTGTAAAAGTATCTTAACTTAATCTTTGCTAACCTTACTATGTGTAGCAACTCTAGCTAATTGTTATTGTGCTGATTCTCAATACTTTTAGTGTCTTGTTTGTCATGACTTTGTTATCCTCTTGTGCATTCTGTTATTCTTTTCATTATACTTGTAGCTCTTTTGGGGAATAGTAGCTTGTACATATGCTTAAGTTTTGGTCCATCTACTGATAAAAGAGTGGTCAAAATAGCAGCTAATTAAAAATACAATTATACACTTTTAATTAATTATTTTTTAAATTTTCATTTCTTTTGCTGATAGTATAGATCAGTTTGAAAGTAAGTTAATCACAGTATCATTGTTAAGTTTAATGCATATAAAAAAGTCAAAGTCCAGTATCATTAGGAGAACAGAACTTTTGTCAAATAGAGCTATGATGACCATAATTGTTAATGTATTGCTGTTAATCAGTTTCACTGTAATCCATATAGATCTAATAACTTACTTAATGCAGTTTGGCATGTCATACACTATAGTGCAATATTTTTACTGCTCAGCTTAAGCAGAATTGCATGTTGTGGAAAGTTATGAAGTACTGTTGTTCATTAGTGTATACTAGTGGGTTCAAAACACTGCATGTGCTTTTCTTATCTTAAATTTATGACGGAAAGAAAGGTATTTTAATGATCAATATGAATATTAACTTTACTATTTCTTGTTATGATGACAATGCTTTTCTATATAAGAAATGTCCATACGTTCACTTTCATCATAATCCAGACAGTAGTAGCTATGTCTCTCTTGTTAGTGGTTGTTCTCTTATTCTTCACTAGCTCCTGCAGTGTCTCCTCTCATCAGTATTATGTGTCTGATAACTGCAGTTCAGTTACTCATACACCTTGTCATCTTTTATCAGAGTATGCTGGGGACATGTCTCATTACAGTGGCAGCACCTTCTACTTCATTGGGATTAATTCTATATCAGCCAATATTGAATTGTATAAAATGAAGAATATTAACCTTCATGGATTGGATGGCTCTTTTATTACCTGCCCATCAGATTTTTTAATA
>NW_003553201.1:0-1888 GCF_000090795.2 Amphimedon queenslandica | reverse complement strand
TTTGACTGGAATCAGCTCAAACTTACTACACAACATAAGAACATGTATATGTATCAGGAAAAATTATAAAAATGGAGAATTCTTAAAATTTCATTTTGCCAAAATTTGGCCAAAGACCATGTACACATGTACAAGGGCTTTGATCAGAATCAGTTCAAAATTTCTACACAATATACATGTAAGATGTAAGTACATGTACACATTTTGCCTATATTTTTCTTGTTTTATCCTTCACATACAATCTCTCATTCTCTAGTGCTACTACCAGTATATCACAGGACGATGTTCTTAGTACACTACAAGCTCTTAACATGGTCAAGTATTGGAAAGGACAGCATGTGATCTGTGTCACTCCAAAAGTTGTTGAAGAACACATGAAAAGTGCTCAATATCGCAAGCCACTGCTAACTGTGGACACAGACTTCTTAAGGTGGGCTCCGCCCTATAAGAAACTAAAGACTACAAAGAGACATTGAGGGACCCTCTACATTCTGTCAACACATCTCTCTCTCTCTTTTCTTTCTGTTGTACATAAATTATTAAGGTCATTATAAATGTATTGATTAGAATTTTCTAAGCACTAAAAGATCATTTAAGTCTGATTGGTTTATTTTGCAAAACAATCATGTTCTTTTTAAGTTCCTCAATCTCTTTCCCTTGTCTTGATACCTCCCGTGCCATCTTTGCCACCACCGTCTTCATTTCTTTCATTTCCTTTTTTAAATCTTCATTCTCTTCTGTTAATGTCTTTGTTGCCATGGATACAAGTAATAGATGTTCACTCTCTGATCTCTCTGCATGGACTTCATGGTCACCACGGAAACCAATCCATTTACACCCCGCCCACTTGTAATCACACTGGACATCAACTAGCGGACACTTCTCGCTTAAATGCTTTTTCATTTGTTTCCGTGGCAACTTCCCTGCCCTACAATTATTGGGACATGGGATGGGATAGAGTGGACACACCCCCAAATGAGACGTGGTGATGTCCCTATGTTCCCCTGTTGCCAAACAATAGATACAAGACACTGTCCTCCTAATACAGTGATTCTCTTCATGGTCAGTCAGCTTCCATCTGATGTCCTTGTGACCACACCCATTGCCACACTTTACGACAGGATAGAGACACTCCCCCTGTCTCTTATCATGGCTCATGTGATCTGAGAGACCTTGCAACTGACCAATCCAATCACAGGAGCTATCATTATAAATACACTTTACTCTTAAGCCATTAATGGTCCTTTGTAATCCTTTGTCAATCATTACTTCAAAATTGGAGGCTTTACACAGTGGACACTGTGGGTTTGTTCTCTTTGAGGAATTGATGCAAGCACCACAGAAATGATTACCACAGCAGGATATAATGTAAGGATCGTTAGTCATCACCTGAAAATATTCATAAAAAAGAAGTATACATATATGTATACATATATATATATAATAATTAAATTCTTTATTTTTTTAACATTAATTTTAATCAATATTGCTGTCTTACTTGAAGACAAATTGGGCACTCCAGGTGCAGGTGATCCGGTATGTTATCCAAAAAGTTTAATTCATCAACTGAAAACGTTTCAGGTGGACTAGAACTGAAAGCAGCAAGTGCTTGACCCATTTTTAAAGAAAGGCGTGGTCTTATAATGTAATGGGCGTGGTTTGAATTTTAAAATTCTATTACGAAACCGGAAGTGTTCTGCTATTATTAAAGAGAAGGTGAAGGTGTGGCTCATTTTATTCTTTCTGATCATCATGGCAAAGAAGGTAGCTTCTTGCCCTCTCTCTGACTCTTTCTCATTTTAATCAAATCCTTTTCTGTTTCTGTAGATCGTTCTAAACAATGGAGTCCACATGCCAGTGCTAGGATTGGGGTGAGTCACATAATTAT
>NW_003553200.1:0-1888 GCF_000090795.2 Amphimedon queenslandica | reverse complement strand
ATTATACAGAGTGTTACATTGCAGTAGTAAAATGATGTAAGTAGTACCACATGTTGTGTGGCAGCTTTTCTGTCATATTGAGAGTCACTAGTAGTGAAGCAACATGCCATGCCATGCTTTGTGGTGGTGGTTGTTGTGCTGTACAGGGAGTATAGTGAAATAAACTTCATGCTAAACCACACATAAACTAGCATGCCAAAAGTTTTGAATTGTATGTGGCAAATGAGAGAGAGAGTTACTGCTATAATGTGCTGCTTAGGTAAAATTGCAGAGTTGTGAGTTTTTTGACCTGGAATGTGAGACTACCTCCTCATGGTCCCGGTTGGGATTTATTGTATGATATGCAGTGTATTGTATAATAAATGCAAATTGTCTCACTTTTAAAGTCCAAAAATATGTTGAATAGATAGTCTTCATTTTTTCATTTAGGGAGTGTTGAGAAGAATAGTAATTGGTGCTGTATGCAACAAAGTATTTGATTTATAATTGGTAGTAATGTACTGCGGCCTAACAAAAGAACCCTGCTTGTTTTAGTCTTCTGTTTGTTGCATTTGTAATGTGCATCTATATTCTGTAGTGATATATTTTAGTGTTGTTTGACTTGTAGCACATCTTTTTGGAAGAGTCTTATTTTTTAAATGTTTTACCAAAAGGCACCTTCTGCTAAGAAAGTTTCTTCCTTATACTCTGGGGTACATCCACATGCTATTGCACTTGAGTATGTGAGGAAAAGTTGCAAGTTGTAAAATTCGTTTTAAGACTATAATGTACATGCATAGATTAACTGTTTTGCATTTTATTGATACACATAACTAGGTGTGACACTTACATTACATTTTCTTTCTGCTGTAGTTTAAAGAATTGCTTAACGGCACTAAAAGCATATCATTGTACACTTTTTCTGGCTACAGAAACTGTTGCAGAACAAGTTATGTGTGTACTGCTATGAGGCAGTAGTTTACAGCAATGGAGCATATATACCAGTTAAGCAAAGGGAAAACACTCACCATCTCAGTCTATTTGTGCTTTATAAAGTAAGAGTCTCCCTTTTTATTGCAAAACAAACTTTCTCTCTTCAGTTCACTTTTCCATTATGAGAAATGGTGGCCTTGTCACTATTTTATGTATGTTTACTAGAAGGACATAGCAGTTTTCTGAGAAGTTTGTAAAGGTTTGAGTATAATTTACATTTATTATCATTCTATCCTTCTTGTTATATTTTTCAGGTGGTGTCATTTGCTGGATACAGTTGGTAGCTAATACTATAAGGATACTTTGTCCTAGTGGGTGTGGAAGTTAAATTAATTTTGAGGCTTCTAAATACTTTATTCATTGTAACTCAAGATCTTTGCTGAATATACTCAACCTGGACATAGTAAAGAAGTAAGCAATACACACATGGATAATTTTCTTTGTTATAGATTTTTACTTGCAAAATTATCTTTGTTGTTCATTAATGATTAAAATCTATTACTGGAAGTATTTGTAAACTTTAGACTTCGTGATATCTTCTTATACATGAAAGTGATGAATATGAGAAAGGCATGCATAATACATTTTTTCAAACTTTTTGGGTAAATTTCTTTACAATTATGACAGGAACTTTAAGTTGCATAATGAATTATGTACATAGGCGGCTGCAGGCCCAGGCATGCCCAGGCTATGCCTGGGTAGCTTTCAATCAAAACCACACCCAAAAGGTGTGTTTTGTTATTATTAGGGGTGAGATTATCACTATAATTCATTTTTTATGACCACAACTGTTCATATACTGTATCAGTTCATCTTAAGTTTTTGTGTGGTAACTGGCTTCAAGTGGCTAGTATCACTAATGTCAGTCAATTAATTGACCACACCCCCAATTGTTATAAATAATTAATGAGCCTGG
>NW_003553199.1:0-1888 GCF_000090795.2 Amphimedon queenslandica | reverse complement strand
TATTATCAAAACTTCATCAATCAATATAGTACAGTCTTTTTTTATCTATGCCAAGTTATCTATGCCTAACAAGTACAAACTTTAGCTTTCACTTGCAATGTTTGTTTATGCATGACTTCATTACCAACAAGAGCACTTGACTCTTGGTTATAAAAATAGTCAGCAACTCTAGACTCTAGTTTGAGTAATTAACTAAAAGCATAAGAGAAATAGTCATGTATATTCATACCACAATGAAACTGTTGATTTTCATTTTTTTTTTTTGATTTGATTATTGTTGCTATAACCAGGTATGACGATTGACATGCCAAAGGATAGGATTCAAGTGTGCTAGCCAACCATTACAAGAAGATACAGTTTTGATCCTGTCTACTAATGTAACTCAATCATAAAGCATAGATCACTCTATGACCTACTCACTGACACTCACTAGTGATTCATTACTACGGCATGCAGCTATCACTTACTGTAATGGTTCCAACACACAACCTAACTGTGGGCTTTCTTTTATACTATTACAAGGGTACTGTAAATTAATTTTTTCTAGTTCAAAAAGCATTTGGAATAAAGGTTGGTCCAGTAACTATTGGTTGTGCTGATGATGAGGAGAACTATCTTGGATTATGCTATAAGAAATTTTCACTTCTTGCTAGTGCAGATTTTCCATTACACACAGCAACAAACACATGGCATTGCGATGTCATAAAGATGAGAATACGATGCTAGTCTGTGCTAACAAAAACTACATCGGAGTTGCCACAGTTTGCTGGGGATATTGTAGCTATTTCTGTAGATCAAAATACACTGACATGGACCTATACTGATACCAGTGGTGGCCATCAAAGAGCTGTTACAAGCCAAGGTAAGATAGAGGTGATGGTACCATTCCCCATAAACCCTGGACCAATGGATTGGGATGCAATGGATTTAGTGTGAATAATCAAGCAAGATGTGACATTTCTGGTAAAGTGCCCATTGATCTTGAATGAAACAGGCAATAATGAACTGGTCTAATATAATAAGTGCTTGAAGAAGCATTATAGAAAGTTCTATTAGGACTATTTTTGATGCTTCTTGTTGTCATACATGTAATGAACTTTAATGAATGAAATTTTACTATATGTGCCACATAATCTATGCCTTGCAAGTTGATGATTGATACAATGAAGAAGAATATAACAAAGAAAAGTACAATGGGGTATTGTGCTAGGTTAGCAGTCTATTGTGATGTACTAGAAGTTGTAAATAATAGTATGCACCCAGGGCAAACATGTTTCACGAGAGCCACAGCGTCTAATACCAATATTTTGGGTAGCTTACTATTATGTACTATTAGGTGTACTTAATTGTAAATAATACTACACACACGTGTCAAATGTTAAGGCATTTCTCACACGTGCTTGTAACAAGAGCTGCATAATACATGCCTCATGTTCTGTATGTCCATGTATGAGGTGTGTATGTGCATGTCATTGAGGGAATTTGGTTCTGATAATATTTAGTGTACAATACAAAGGCATATGACTCACTCACGGTATCTTATTGACCTTCAGTTACTACCTCTAATGTACTATCATGATTGGAGGGATGCATTGTTTACTGTCAGGTGTCTTCTGAGCCATACCAATTTTACTTCAACCATGCTGTGAGGCTACAGAATGCAGACTTAACCTTGTGCCACACAATCTATGCCTTGCAAGTTGATGATCAATACAATGAATGAGGAAGAATGTAACAAAGAAAGGTACAATGGGGGCATTGTGTTAGGTTAGCAGTCTTTTGTGATGCACTAGAAATTGTAAATAATAGTATGCACCCAGGGCAAACATGCCAAAATGTCTAATACCAATATTTTGAGTAGCTTACTATTATGTACTATTAGGTGTAC
>NW_003553198.1:0-1888 GCF_000090795.2 Amphimedon queenslandica | reverse complement strand
CGAGGTAGAGTAGCCTTGGAAGAGTAGTATAGAGAGTAGCTGCGAAGTGGGTAGGGACTATCCTGCTCACCAGCTACTCTGCTCATGCGCAATACAAGTGCAGCGCAAGGGTCTTTACTACGCAGTGGAAGGTACTTCACTGCGCAGTGCAAGAGTAGCTATGCCACAGCTACTTAGCTTTTGTTTCTTTCTAAACTGTATCTTTGGTAAGTCTTTTACGAGGCTTGATCTAGACCTCTTATGTGCTGCTAAAACAGCACCATGTCAGTCGTAGATGAATCCTGTAGAGAGGCTGATGTCCATCAAAGTCTTTACTGGCTAGTACTGACATGTGGCAGTCACACGTAGGCGTTGCGATTGGCCATATTTTGGCTAGTAACGCCAAGCAGCGTCTTGGTAATCACTTGCTAATGGCTTCTCAAGGGACATGAGCTTCTGTTGCATTACCTAGTGCTCCATAAGTCTTACTGCAACACTTTGTTGCCGTAGCCAGCGATAATGATAGATATTCAGATTCAGAGTTAACTATTAACCCCATCCGTGAAAGGGGTCTTCAGTCAGTTTGATTAGAGTTTTCTTGGAAGTGATGTTAAAGCTTTTACGAAAACTAGCTGAAGAGATACTATGAAAAAAGCATACAACACGGTTAATCCCCAATCAAAATACTACTTAACAGTATTATGACTTGCGTATTGTGTAAGAAAACACCATTTCAAACCTACACATCAGCTACAACACACGAGATAAAAAATTTTGGATGCCTATTGCAGAGTTGGAATTTACTTTATATATGGCAGAGAGGCTCGGGGCAAAGTACTTTAAACATTATTTAAGTACTTTACAAGTACCTGTTACATATTCAACATGAGTACAAGGACAAGTCCTCATTTTTACAATTGTATTTATTATCACTACAAGTACCTTATTGAAGTACTTAAGTACTACTTAGGCACTTGACCACACCCAACTAGTTATTAAAAAATTTCTTTAATTAAATAATTTAAATCAAATGGTTATTACATCGTACGTACATCATAATGGAAAATTTGTCATATTTTGATCCACATCACTCATGCCAAAAAGTTTTACAGCTATGGTAAAGAGATGTTCCACTAGATCTGAAGATGCTGGTGTTGCAGAACATTCTGGGCAATGATGCAAAGTTGTTTATACTTAGCACTGTTATTGCTTTAAAAGGTAAATACTAATTGGTTCACAAGCGGAATTCAAGTGGCTGACAACTTTACTCTCAAGAGACACTATATCTGTTACAGATGTATTTGCGATAGATGATACGAACTAAAACAACTGGGAACAATCTAGCCTTTTCCTCTTGGGCTCTGGTTCAGAACAAGAAGCTTGTTGAACTCCATTAACATCTTTAACTGGATTCACTTCTACAACTTTGCGCCATAACAATCTTCATAAGTCATTCTTTTCTGCATTGGTACACCAACGTATTTTAAATCTCGGGTCAAGCATTGCAGCAAGACAAAGTTTTTTGGTCTTGCAAATGAAGAAGGCGCCTTTCAAATGATATTTTCAGAGTACAAACAAAAATTGAGTTGTATTTTCGATGGTGTTTCGCTAATTCATGGCTCATTCTTCTGATGCATGGTATGACATACTCGATGTTTTCAATTTGAGCAAAGGCTGTTGTCTCTTCAAGTGGCAAGAAAATCTGAAGCAACTCTGTAATCATCTTCCTTTCGTAACAAGTTACATTGGGTGCTCTGTCATCATTTCATTCAGCAAGCTTCTCCTGTGGAATGCTTAAGATTCACCTTAGCAGTTTTAATTGATAATTCCACCTAGTAGAAGTATAGAATTTAAATCGTTTCTCTCCTTCTAAAAACTGTAGGAATAGTTGACTTTCGAATGAATGAGA
>NW_003553197.1:0-1888 GCF_000090795.2 Amphimedon queenslandica | reverse complement strand
AGATGAATTCAAGAAAATTGCTGATCTCCTACCTATAGCAGAAGCTCAGTTAAGTGAGAAGTGGGTATACATTGTTGATTCTGGTGGTCAACCAGCATACCAAGAGCTATTGCCTGTATTTACTAGAGCAGCTACTCTTAATGTCATTACACTTAATATTTCAAAAGGCATTGATGAGGAGTTTGAGTTTATGTATCGAATTAATGGACAAGAATTTAAATGTGACGAGAAAATGAAATACTCAAATCGCAAAATTTTCAATTTTGTTGTTTCATCAGCATCAGCTCAAAAACCAATTGATATCCCATTTGTGAAACATCAGCCTAAACATTCAATGTCTTTTGTCCTGGGTACTCATTATGATGTACTGATTGAAAGAACTAACAAAAAAGATGCTGAAACAAAAGTGGTGGAGATGAGTGAAAAATTAATGTCTCCAACAAATATATTGCCTCATTTAGAATGTCGTATTATTTCTAAAGCATATGGAAATTCTGTCATACATCCAGTTGATACACTACAAGAAGATTCAGTTGAAAGGACAAAAAATAGTAGAAAAATTCTAGAGACAATGTCAAAATGTACAGAGGTTACCATGGAAATAGAAGTCCCAATGCGTTGCTTTGTGTTTGAGCTCTACTTGGAAGAAAAGACAAAAAACAAAGGTTTTGTTACTAAAGATGAAGTTATTCAAAGTTGTAAGGAAGATCTTTACATGTCTGAACATGACGTTGAAATAGCTCTAAAATTTCTTCACAATAGCACAATTATTTTATATTACCCTGAAATTGAACCACAACTAGTATTTGTTAACCCTCAGAAAATCCTTGATGTTCTTTCCCATTTGTTAGCTCTCACCTATGTTGATTATCCAACAGCACAATCACTGGCAACAGATGTAACCGAATCTGAGATGAAGCGTCTTAAAAAGGCAGGCCTTTTTGAGCAAGTTCTTCTTGAAAAGTTTAAAAAAGTATTTTTAGATGACTTTACACCAGACTACTTCATTAATCTGCTTCAACATCTTCATATTATTAGTAAATTAAAAAGCCAGGTCCTGGTTAGAGATAGTTACTTCCTTCCTTCTGCTTTACCTGCCTACAATAATAACTATGATATTACTAATGTAACTACAAAGCCACTTTATTATGTGTGGCTAGAACAGGAAGATGAATGGGAATCAAAAAATGCTGTCCTTGCCCCTCAAGGAATTTTTATCTTATTTTATGTCCATTTGCTTGAACAGAAGGAATACAAGGTAGAGTTTACTCGACATCCAAAGTATCGCAATGCCTTGTCTCTTTGGATCTACATTGAAGGAAAGCGTTGCACACTTTACATCATCAATTGCTATGAACATATTAAAGTCTATTTTGATGGTCCTAAGAGGTATTGTCCACAAGTTCGTGAGCTGATCACCACAACTATTAATAAAAGTTCTGATGCCATCAGTGCTAAACGAAATCATGTAAATGCATTTCCTTGCCCAAATAAGGAAGAGCAGTGCTATTGTATTGTAGATGAAGAGTATCAGGTAGCAAATTGCCTATTGTGTGATTCAAGTGATATCAGTGAAAAAGATGAGATGTGCTGGTGCTGGTTTGGTCTTGAATCTGACTCTGGCTTAGCAGGTAAATTATATAAGAGTTTAATAATAATTATATAATTACAGATATAAAGAAAGATATTTTATTGAACACAACACATTTACATGATGTACGAATGTTGCTTAAAGAGGGTAAATTTTCAAATGCTGAATGGTTTGACTTTGGTCTTGGTTTGGGTTTATATTATGACACACTAAAAAGCATTGAGAAGGATTATCCAAGAGATACTAAAGGGTGTGTTAGAGAGTGTTCTGGTGAAATGGTTCGAGAAAGCTGATGAT
>NW_003553196.1:0-1888 GCF_000090795.2 Amphimedon queenslandica | reverse complement strand
AGGAGATGAACCAGAAGAGGGAGATGGAGTGGAGACTAGTAGCTCGTATTCAAATGGAGTACAAAAATGGGTCACCTATACAAGGCGCAATTGAGAATTCAGTACATGACTATAGCTATAACATGTACAATAGAAATGATGAATAATTATTATATCATGAATCTTGGCGGGACTTATAATTTGTGGATTGATCCAACTGGTATTTTTAGACCTCGTTTACACTAATCCATTTTCACATGTAAACGGAGACTTTTTGATTCTGATACAGCTTCTGTTTACACTAATACATGAAAACGCATCACCTATCAGAAGCAAAATGTAAACGGATACTGAAGTGGATACTTCTATAAACGAATGATAAATCTTATGAAAATGCAGCTGCTGGATTAGTGTAAACACCTGAAACGAATAATAGCAAAAACAATCCGGATTCAGTGAAGTGGATTAGTGTAAACGGGGCCTTATATTGGGGAATTTTCAACTACGTGTCATTGAAGATTGAAAGGAAACAGCAGATTTCATGTTTAACAATTTCTTCATAAATAACCAAACATTACACTGTTTTATACCATACCTGGTCACTATTGGGAGAACTCAGTTGTGTAGATATTAATTCAATTCCACTCTTTAGCTCAAAACCTATACATAGTAACAAGACAATTACATCATAAAGTATTACTAATAATATACCCTCATTTGGAAGGTGGAGCTGAAATATTATATATACAGGAGACCAACCAAATCCTTTAGCAGTTTCTAAATGAAATAAAAATAGAGAAAGGAGAGAGAGAGAGAGTTACTGTAAAGTAGAAATTTTTAGAGAGAGTAAAATTTGGCGAATTGCTAAATTTTGGTGATTGGTAGATTTTAATTTGGCGAATTTGTAGCCACGTGCCATTGAGCATGCGCATAATGGCTCAAAATGGTGAATTTATATTTTGGCAAATGGCTATCAAAATGCCAATTCGCCAAATTTAATTCCCTCCAAAATTTCCCACTAGATATACAGTAACTTACCTATTGAGCCAATAATGTGTACTAGTTTAGTATCTTTATCAGGAGGCTATTAATAGAATAAGTCATGTGATTGTCATGTGAGATCATGTGATTACCAGTGACTGAAACTCCGCCCCTAATGACTGCTTGAGCCTCTCAGACTGATGACTATGCAACTATGAATAAAATTATTATTAAAAAATCAAAAATAATACATGGATACAATAATAATTAATGATCTATGAATATTAATTACCTGATTATGCAATTGTCTCTCCCTTTGCAGTTCTTCTCCAGTAATTGGTTGCGACACATTCTCTATTCGATATTCAAATATTTCTAAAAACAAAGATAGTATACTGAAATATACTAATTATGCCCATATAGTATACTAGTAATGCCCATATAGTATATTAATGATGCCCATATAGTATACTAATGATGCCCACATAGTATACTAATGATGTCCATAGTATACTAATGATGCCCATATAGTATACTAATGATGCCTATATAGTATACTAGTGATGCCCATATAGTATACTAGTGATGCTACTAACGATGCCCATATAGTATACTGACCTCTACCAGAGCTCTCAATCCTATACCAGTGTTCATCATGTGATACGTCACGTGACAAAATTAACTGTCCGACAGTAGTATCAACCTAAAATTATTATTAATTATTAAAATCACCAGGAGTCCTTATTCCATAGCATTAACTTACAGTGATTGTGAATAGGACTTTCTCATCAAAATCCAGTCCACTATAATAATAAGAAAATGGAGGATGCAAGGTACATTTTATTATAATCATTACTGACTCAATCTGTGACTGCAAGTCGGCCATCACATACATGGTTTGTCTGTGGTGAGCTGCATTCTTTCTCCT
>NW_003553195.1:0-1888 GCF_000090795.2 Amphimedon queenslandica | reverse complement strand
TCAAACTATACAGTTACTTTTTCACTCACTTGAGGCAGAAATTGGCACTTGTTCTCCAGTTGTATATTCAAACTCTTCACAAGATCTTTAACCTTTTGAAGATAAATAAATAATTTACATGTATATAGCACCATGTACAAATACATGTACAATGTACATAGTAGCCCTTAAATCACGCAAATTACATGCAGTTTAAAAATATCACTAAAACATGTTCTACATGTATTTATACTTATAGTGCCATTACTACCATATCAGCTAAACATAATTACATGTATAAACGCAGTATTTATCGCACAAATGCCTAGTCGCCTCGTCCAAATTAACATTTCTCAAAAATACATTTAATGCATATTTCTACCAAAAATAAGTGCATTATTTTCATACGAAGTTTTTTCTGAATCATTACACAACCACAAAATTAAACCCCCAAAAACTTGTTGGCACAGTCCTAAAACTCTAATACTGTAAAACTAAAATTTTCCCACCAAACACACAATTAACACATTTGTTTCTATTTAATGCTCACCTCCATTTCTCTCTTGTCAACTCCATTAAGAAGCCATTTTGAATTATTCCTGTCCTTAAATATATGCCTCCTGATGGTGGGATGGTTACCACTTCTGTGATGACTGAGAGAAAGAATAGTTAAGAGAGAAAGAAAGAAATGAGATAAATCAAATAAAAAATAAGTTTGTGCATGTATGTATATATACATCTATATCATAACATGTACATTATAATTAAATAACAACCACGGAACCACCATATAGTGGGGTTTTTGTGGTTCTTAATATTAGTGATTCTATGATTGTAAGGATTACATGTACACTGTGTATATTAGCAATCGTTTCACTCAAGGCATGACAAATATATCATCAATTTACTGCAAATTGCCAAAATAAAACTCTGTAGATTTTTCCCACTACGCGTACAGTTTATATGATACATGTAGTAAGCATTAAGCAAGGCCAAATACAGACCATATAACTCAAAACTTTAGCACATTCCATGATTAGGTTCAGAAACACAGTAAAGTGCTTTGGTAGGCATAAAGGGACGACAAGGCAATTATAGATATACATGTACAAGTACACGTGACAATTCAATACTATGTTACAAGGGTACATGACTACATGTACATGTATATATACTTTAATATTCTTACATTGTAATCTCAACATATCCTTCCTTTGCTGGGCCGCTCTTCACAAAATCCTTCAACTACAAATAAAATGAGGTCAACCAGGTCACATGACGCAAGTAGAAGACTCACATCTTTTGCTCGTCCAAGGATAGAGGTATTGCCACAGAGTACAAGGCATATGGCACAAACAAGACTTGATTTACCAGTACCTACAAAAATTAACTTAACAAAAGGTAAAAACATTGGGTCACAAAGAAGACGGCACCAGAAAAGGTTATAGCATACTTTCCTAGTTTTAGTTTTTTGGATTGAAAACTAGGGTATAGTTTTTATTTAGCCACACCCCCTGCCACAGTGCTGCCTTTTTTTGTGATCCGGAATTTTTTTGAGTGTCAGTGAGAAGAGAATAAGTGAGAGGTGCTCACCGTTTGGTCCAACTATTAAATTAAGTTGAGGTGATGGCTCCAGGACAATATTATCAAAAGTGCTAGTGTAAAAAATGGCGGAATGTCATCAACTACTTGTTAGTTAGTGCACTTACAGGAAATTATGTAGCACTAGTTTCCTAATGGCTCCATGTCTAAAGCAGGCATCTTCACCTGGTCCTAGAAGTTTTGCTTCTGCTAGAGGTACAGGAACAAGGGACGACTTCCTCTTCTTCCCCTTTGCGTTACCCGCCATGAACTAGCACGTGGTACCGTACGACGTCATGAAAAGTCAAGTGACATGTGATGTCATGTA
>NW_003553194.1:0-1888 GCF_000090795.2 Amphimedon queenslandica | reverse complement strand
TCCTATAAATATAAACAAATATAATTGCAACTACACATCAAAAATGATACACAATCTTCCATTTAACAAAACAATAGTGATTACCTGCATCTGCACTTCAAGGGAAGGATAAGAAGCTTCCAATAGTCTTTGTAGCAATGACATTATGTACGTGTGTTGTAATGGATGACACGAGGCAATCTTTAGAAAAAGAAATAAATATTTACATTACAAGTAAATTTTTTGATTACATGTACATGTTTACAAGTATATGCTAGTATCTGGTTATGTACCATGTACATGCACAATCAATTTATAGCAATGTTACATTTACTACAGTGATACATGGCCAGAATTCCTAACCACACGTATGCTTATAATATAATAACAATAATTATGATGAAGGGCCAATTTCCATGTGCATGCTCATAGCCTCATAGTCTTACACACTGAAGTTGTACGTGTCATGTCATTTTGATAATACTACATGTTCATCAATTAAATTTAGTGGTGACCTACTGTACATGTACATGTACATACATGCATAAGCTGCCAAACTGCCAATGTACAAGTATTATACAAGTAAGGGTTTCATCCATCGTTCACATTTACAGCTAGCTACATGTATATGTATAGTACCGTACAAGATGATTTATTGGCGGGGAATTAATATTGGCGATTGGCAGTTTTATGAGGAAATCGCCAATATAAAATCAGCCATTTTGTTTCAATCTGAGCATGCTCAATGGCAAGTGGCACAAAACCGCCAATATAAAATTCCCCAAATTTCTTTCCACAAGCAAATTTGCCAAATATTACTCCCGCCAATGAATCGTCTTGTACGGTACCACAAAATACATGCATCAGTAGTTTACCTCATCCAGTAATACTAATACTAGTGATGTTGTCTCAGCAGACACTTCAAATAAACTAGGATTAGTGGCAGTTGACTCCACCCACCTGAACACACCCATTGATACAATCAGATACCTAATGTATAAAAATCATTCACAGCATTAAAATACCATTTCTTGACGTGAGTTCAATTTGGTGATAGGCAATTCAATTAACTTTTACTTGGTATGTTACATACTGTACCATTAGGACAATGTATAACATGCATGGAAGTAAAAAGGAAAATCTACTCTACTGGTACACAGGGTTTTATAAAAATCTCAAGGGAGATTTTTATAAATTTTCCTGATAAATATACATATACACGTACTTATGTTGTCCAAAAACTTTAAGCTGATTCCGATCAAATTTACTACAGTACACATACATGTTACATGTAAATGGAGGTGTTCAAGAGTTTCTATTAAGATTAATACAATTATACTTCCCTACAGTCAAATACAAATAGTTAAAAATACCTGTCATTGTAAACATTATATAAAATGTACATATACATTTACATTGTAGAAAACATGTTAAATTAATTTTATCTTAAAATAAGCTACCATAAAACCTATTTGTACATGTATTATCAAATTACACATACAAGATGCAAACTAATATTTAAAAAGTACATTTTACCTATTTCTGGCACCCTCTGTACCTCTCCAGTCAGACATTGAGTGAATTGTCTGTTTTCTAAAGTCTTAATGAGTGCTTGAGAATAAAAATAAGTGTGTTGACTGTGACTGACTAGTTGCTATGGGGAAAAAGAAACATATTGAAAAATCCTATAGCTACAATACATGCATATATGGGTGTATGTCTTACTTGATCAATATCGGAACAACTATGGAAATAGGATATAAAACAGTTCTAGTTTCCTATAATGCATGCTAAGGTACATGTAGAGAAATAAATTTTCAAAAAACTCAGCGTAAAATTAAACCAATAATTTGCCTTTATTATGCTATTATATTATAAATCAATAGTTAGTAGATTAATTTTTTATTAT
>NW_003553193.1:0-1888 GCF_000090795.2 Amphimedon queenslandica | reverse complement strand
AAATCCCTCTATACAGTACATACAATACAAAATAGTTCAGTTCTTACCTAGTTCTATTAACATTGTGATATTAGGATCAGTGATATAGTCACCAAATGGTTGCTTGTATCCTCTTCCTACATCTTTCCATTGAGTTGTTCCTCTCCCACCCACTACCACCAACCACACACAGTCTGGACTCATCATTATTGATGATAAGGAATGAGCCCGTCTACCAGTAACAGATTCAGGTAGAACAATCTGTTGAAATAATACATGTATGGTAATATTTTATCATGTAAACAGTATTTACAATACAGTATAACCTCGATTATCCGGACCCCTTTGTCCATCAGGTGGTCTGGATGGATCCTGATAAGTGAAAAGTTCAGATAATTGAAATGACCATTAAAACCTTCATATACTTACTCCAAAGAAAAGCTAGAGCCTTAATCAGCCATAAGGAGGCTAAATCCAAGCCTTGTTACTAGTAGAAAGCCATTAATCAGCAGTATTCCAGTGCTAAACAAGCTACTCCGTGTAGAAAGCAGCCATTTTATAATACCATTATAAAATGATGGAGCCATTTAAGCCATTTAAGTGAATTTAAAGCACCACGTGGTCACT
The DNA here is from genome assembly GCF_000090795.2 of Amphimedon queenslandica. NCBI lineage: Eukaryota > Metazoa > Porifera > Demospongiae > Haplosclerida > Niphatidae > Amphimedon > Amphimedon queenslandica. The sequence continues at coordinate 1,282 of NW_003553193.1, read as the reverse complement.
TCCGGTCATGATTTCAGAGACCGGATAATCGAGGATCCGGATAATCGAGGTCCGGATAATCGAGGTTATACTGTATGTTACAAATATTCAAGGGAATATACATGTACATGCATTAGGTACATGTACTGTACATGCACACAGTGAGTATTTCTAAGGTATTAATACAATACAATACATTAACATGACAACTACTCTACAATCACTGTATCACACACATGTACACTCTAAACTAATAACATTATACACATACCTTACTCCACTGGTATTGACTAGTATTCAGTAACCAACTATCATTTACTTGTCCGTCTTCATTCTCTCCACCTATCATTGCTAGTGTAGGTGAGTCACTGATGATACTAGTAATAGCATGATAACGTCTCTCCACAGGCCACTGTACACTAGCAGGTACTACTGGTCCCTTAACACTCTCCCAGTGCTAGATAAAATGAATTAATCAATATTATAAAATGTATTAATGCATGTACACTGTTCTATTAGTAACGCGGTAGCGTTACTAAGTAGGATTCACCCTACTTCAAAATGGCTGCCACGACTTTTTCAGCCTTGCTATACCGGGAAAACGAGCTCCTATGCTTACCAGACTTTATAGAGGACCTTATCTTGACCAGAGGACTCCATTGGTACCACTAGTGTGGCTCTAAACCTTGTCTGAGAGGAAAGTCAAAAATCCGAAAAACGGCCGTTTTGTTCAGCCACCTTTTTTTCATCATCATCATCATCATCATCATCATCAAGTCCTGTCAATCCAGTTGTCGTTCTGTATCTTAACTTTGCTTGGTAATAGAAGGCTAATTCTTACACCATTCTACTCCAATAATGCATGCACAGGTCCCTATTCTTTATGACAATTCTCCAACAAAGGAAGAAGTTGTACTGTCACTGCTGGATCGGGCCCATCTTAGCTGCATGCCGCCATTTTATTAATTAAAGAAGCATGTACTCCAAAATTTGGGTGTGGTTGCGCATGCTCAGATCTATCTGCCATAGATAGCAAAACCTCCGATCTGCAGCTGTGGAAGAAGCAAATGAAGTTATTAAGAAGCTATAACTGCAGAACACTTTGTGGAGGTATCCAGCTAAGAGAAGGTATTATTAAAGGGCAACCGACACGAAAAATTGGGTTGTGATTAAAAATCAAAAATATTTTCATTATGGTGTAGAATGGCTTGCAAAAATACTTTTGGTGCAAAATAATTGCTCTTTCCTGGAGAAAAACTGCTTTTAAAATGCATAATTTACTTCCTCATTTCTGCATCCTGCA
>NW_003553192.1:0-1889 GCF_000090795.2 Amphimedon queenslandica | reverse complement strand
CAAATTTGAAAAACTACAGCAATTTAATTCTCAAAAATTTGGTACACAAATTAATAAATTAAAAGACTGTGAATTTTTAAAAGCCATTTTTATGCACAAAAATTNTGAGCCACATTTCATAGAAATTCTAGCAATAAGGTATGTTTTACAAAAACCTGATTTCAAAAACTCAAACTTTCAAAAGAAGTGGCTATAAAATCACCTCCCAGTTTACATTACACGTGTCAGCATCCTTTTTTCAATTGATAGTTTGAACTGACGCACTTGTATTTGTAAGTAGTACATGTTGTAACTCTATGGTACTATTTATAGATGATAGTTTTTGAAAGACCACTATGAAGTACTTCTATTTGTATGTATGTAAATGTATGCCTGGACATGGCTTGAGGGTGTAGCCCCTTAATGTTTTACATAATGACTATCTTTTTTATAAAGTCAATCAGTTTCCCTTGGATCCCTTCCCTCCTGTCTCTAATATATTTGTACTTTATGTATTCTTACTCTTCAAATCACTAGCTATAAGTACCTCCCTCAGTTCCTCCTCTTCCTTTCCTCCTCCTCCCCTCCTCTGATAACCTACACTACTGTACAGTCTCAAGCTTCTTCCAACAGATCTCTAGTGGTACATGTAACAATTAGTAATGGGACAAAGGAGGTAACACCTGCAGACATTGCACATCTATAGACGATATATGAATATTTACACGATTTTTTTATGATAAAATAAATACAAGTACATACATGATTCTGTTTTGTAAGTAGAAGAATAAAATCATGTATTTACTTAAGCCACGCCTTAATTGAATTTGGTGTGACCAAGTAACACATATGCTCAAGGACGTCATCTATTGATTCTCTCTTCCATCCACTTCTAGCAGTAATCTGACTGTAGCAGTTTTTCCAAACTGGAAAAACTCATTTTTCTTAAATAATACTTAATAATACTCATTTACTGTACTATGAGTGCGTTTTATGCGAACATATAAATAACTATTAAGTGTTTTTGTCCTCTCTTCTTCATTTCAATACATGATAGTAGATGATTTTGTTTTAATCTTTTGTGGTGATTTGGCCTTTTGACCCATGTTTTAAAAGTTTAACCAAATTGAACTCCAGTGTCAATGTAACATTAGGACTAGTACAATATTATAGATCCGTCTTTATTTAACACAAAATGGATGTAAGGTCAAACCGTATTCACAATTAGTAGATAAAACCAATGACTATTAGCTAATGTGCAACCAAGACATTACACTTGTACTAATTTTAGCATTTAATTAACGTATTGCTGATACAATTGATAATGTTATTAATTTGTGTCACTTTAATTTAGTGTTGTATTATGATGTATATATGTTGTTGAAATACCCTGTACTATAGTACAGGTCTTTATGCTACTTTTTGAGCTTTTTTAACGATTTGACAGTCCATGACAAGAAGCATGAACACTTGTCCACCAATGCAAGTTGCCCACCAGTTAACATGATATGTATACATGTACATGTATACTAAATACAGGCATAATGTGCTACTAAATTGCACGAATTATAAATTGAGAATTTACCACTTTTATAATTTTTCTGATACAAATACATGTTCTTGTGTTGTGTATCAACTTTGGGTTATTCCAATGGAACTTGGATTTTATATTTTTTGAAGAGTTTTAAAGTTGCTTAAACTTGGGCCAATGACCAAAACCTATAGCCTTAGTCATCTTCATTGTTCTAAAGCCTATACATGTTCTTATGTTGTGTAGAAGGTTGAGCTTATTCCAATCATTTTTGAAGTTGAATCTTGGGCCTGTCAGCTCATAAAAAATGCTTACCAGCTCCAGCTCACCATGCTTTGTGGTGGTAATTTGCAGCTTTAATTTAGGCTGAATTTTGTGG
>NW_003553191.1:0-1889 GCF_000090795.2 Amphimedon queenslandica | reverse complement strand
ATTTGTAAATACTACTTACATCCAGATGCTATAACTTTAGCCGAATACTGCTCACCATCGTCCCAGGTACACAGCACAATGTCATCTACCCAAAATGCAACCCTATTTGTCACCTCTTCATGCTCTAAATCATCTTCTGATTTGATAGCCATAATTCCATCCATTATAAATTTAACTAAGTAGTAATCTATATGTTATAATAATGAGAGTTATAATAATAATATAAAAAACTTATATAATTACTATATACTATTAAAATATAATTCATTAGTTTTACCTGAGCGACTTTTTGGTGGCATTTTCGATATTCAAACTGAGATTGGATCAGATAATACTTAAGGTTCACTTTTACTGTTCTCAAGAAGACAGGCTAACTTCGGCGTGTTCACGGGTCCGCCCATGCTATAGCTATTCTAGATTTTCTCGATCATATCAGCTATATCTACTCAAACTTAAAAGAATGATAAGAGGTCCTTACAAACGGTACTTGCAAGATGCTTCTCCATCAAGATCACTACCTAAACGGACAATGTACAGGTACAAAGCTCAAGCGAACCAAACGGCGGCTGCCCATTCGGAACCTGATGCCACCACATCTGCTATAGTCGAAGAAGAACAAGTTTCAGAACAGAGCTCAGAACATGGTAATGAAGGTATAAGTATGCATTATAGCGATAATCTAATGCCCAAAATTTTTGCCAAATTAACCGTATTAATTTTAGAGACCTCACTTATCAGTGCCGACTGCATGCATGAGCAGTCATGAGTATTATAGTTTTCAAAACTAGTATAATGGCAGCTCATTTGAGATTTTTAAAATTATACGTGGCCTTAAGGTCAACTTAATTAGTATTTCACACCTTATAATTATGTTCCAATTTTGTACATAATGACGTGCAGAGTTCATAGATGAAAACCATGATGAAGCAATATCAACTCAAAATACTAGTGATGATGATGAAACAGACGATGAAGTAGAATGTAATGATAAAGAAGAAGGTGATGTGCATGTACAATTCACAGATGATGATGATGATATGCAGCAGGAAGACAGTAAAATTTATCATACTGTACATTGTATATATACTCATATACCTTCAGCTATAATCACCAATTCATAGATGACCTTGACTCTGATGGTATATATGCTGGTTCTTCTATTGGGCTTGAAGAATTTTATGTTATGCTTTTACTCTTCATTACAAGGCACAATCTCACGTATGAAGGAATTGAAGATTTGCTCAGACTATTAAAAGTATTGCTTCCATGTCCATCTAGTATTCCCAAGTAAAAGTGAATAATTAAAGTTTGTAATTACATTACGACAGATCAGTTTGGCAATTTCGGAATAAAATTAAGAAGTCAAGTAATATGGCAGTTGAATATCATTACTACTGTAAAAATTGTAAGGACAGTCTTAATAACACATCACAAACCTGTCCTACATGCCAAAAAGAAGACACTGGTTACTTTACAGTACTACCTATTGAACAACAATTATCATCAATGCTTACTAGTAAGTTATTTTATATTGAACTATTAATATCATAACCATACAGGATATGATATTGCGGAAGCTATATCATATCCATGGGAGCGGAAAAAGACTTTTGATGCTAACATAGAAGATATATATGATGGAGAAGTTTTTCTAGAAAAGGAAAGACTGAATGTGCTGGGCAAAAATTCAATATCCATTCGGCATAACATGGATGGTGTATCTGTGTATAAGTCTTCTGGAAAAGATGTATGGCCAATTTTCCTACAAATAAATGAATTACCACCATATATGAGGTATTTTTGCTAACAGTATTAGTATAATAATTATATGTACATGTATAATCCAAAATAATAGAAAAAAAGTCGAAAACATGGTATTAGCTGGACTA
>NW_003553190.1:0-1889 GCF_000090795.2 Amphimedon queenslandica | reverse complement strand
GAAATGTCAGATAGACCTCTTACCAGTGAAGGTCAGTCTGAGCCCAGCTGTTTAGACACATACTCAGTGAAAACATAAGCACTGAAACAAAATATGGACTCAATATAATAAGATTAAGGTCTTATTGTGATGAATATCCTATAAAATCACTGTTTCACCATGCACCTTTCATTGATCATCATTTTTACATGCCTTCGAGTTTTAAAGACTAAAGTTCTTTCGACCTTTATACTTTTGGAAAAGTCCTTAAGACGGTTCCACTGCCAATTAGTTGCCAAGGCATTGCAATCCACTGCGCATACATCTGGCATAATGCAATATTTTTCTTTAATTCAATAGGGCATGCAGTGCAGCTGGACACTGTCAATCCAGGTAAGGAGAGCTTCATTGTAACAGAATAGATTATATAAATGTAATGTGTATAGGTGTACGCGATCTTGAGTTTATAATTGATGAAGTTCCAGAGCTTCAAGAAATTGCTATTAAATTGCAAGGAAAGTATGATTCTCTTGCTCTTGCAGTGAAAAAGTCACTTGAAATTCATTGCATTGATGTAGAAGATGCAAAGTTTTTGATAAAGGAATGCTTAAGGAGAAAAGCACATGTTGTTTCAGGATTGATGTCCTTTATCAATATTCTTGAAAAGGTTATAGGTTTTGAAAGCCTTTTTGATTTTCTAATCAAATATGATTTCATTGGTTACATCAATTACAAGCTATTGAAGAAATTATCTGAACTAATTAAAGATGATGATGAGATTATTCGACTTTTCTTTAAATACGAAGAAGAATATGCCAAATTATTAAGTGCAGCTTCCTTTCAAGACTTGATACCTTTGTTTCACAAACAATCAGACCTCTCTCCTACTGCTCCTCTTGGCTTACCTTATGTTTCTTTTCATCTTGAAAGGCCTTGGTTACTCACTAATGTTTATACATGGATCTCGACCTTTGGTCAATTCTCATGGTCATATTATGCATTTCTTAAACAACTAAGAGAAAACTGTGTTATTATCACTTATGCTATGCTACCATGTGTTCTTGATGATGTCATAAGAGATCTGACGAATCCAGTGATATTGAGGAAGCTGAAGACTGAAGGAGTTACTGTAATTGAATTACCACAACAAGAGATAGGTGAGATGATGCATTATATAATTTTATTGTGTTCAAAATTAGTTATATTAATTTTTTTTCAGAGTCACAGTTGGAATATACCACTAAAAAGGAACTAATTTCAGTATGTGATCTTTCCTGGTGCACATTTTGTACACATTAGATTTATGACTACTCAGTTGATTTCAATTATGTGATTTTATAAACAGTGGATAATGGCTCTTAATATTATTTTATTAAACATGCCAACACTATTTAGATTAGGAAATGGGGGATTTTTCCCTTTTCTTTCAGGGAATCCTTTGTATGAAACTCTGCAAGATCCCTTCAAATACTACATGTAATAGACATGAATACTCTGCCAGCATTACAATTATTTTTTAAAGAAATTTCCTTGATATTAGTAGTATATTTTATTCTTATAGACACTAAAACAAAATGAGGTAGTAACAATTGGGAAAGAAGTTATAATTAAAAGTTCCAGTCTGGTATGATCTAGTCCTATGTATTTACATTTATAATTATGTAGGGAAGAGAATTGATAAGATCTATAGAATCTCATACCAAGCCTGAGGAGGTTATTGGTCTACTTGAAGCTGGAGCTGATCTTAATGCTACTGAAGTTTGCAGCTATAATGTCATACATATTTATTATTTAATTTTTTTATAATAGTATACATCTGATTGTGATACTGCTCTTACTAGAGCCATTGAAAAGGATAATATTGATATTATCAAATTTTTGCTGGAGAAAGGAGCTAATCCTAATATGCT
>NW_003553189.1:0-1889 GCF_000090795.2 Amphimedon queenslandica | reverse complement strand
ATAGGAGAAACTGATATATTATTTAATATACAAGGATCAAGATTAGTAGCTAATAATCTAATACTCTTGTTAGTAGTAGTAATGTTTACTGATCCATTGACTATATAGTATCCAGTGATAGGTACATTATCCAGTGTATAAGGAACTGTCCATGTTAATAATACACTGGATCCATTAATAAAGGTATAATCCAGATCACCAACACTATCCAATAGACCTAAAGAAGAGACTAATGACACAATTAAACTGATACATTACTATACCTTGTATTGTTAGTGTAGCATTGTCACTTCTAGTGTCACCAGGATAAGCAACACAATACACATAAGTATTATTATTAATTTCTCTTGCATGAACTGATAGCCGTCTTCTTATAGTTTCATTAATAGTTTCTTGATTTAATTCAATAAATCCTCTTTTAGCATTAACAATGTCAGCTGCAGGCATTTCTCCAACATAATAAAATAACAATGATGCTCCAGTTGCTTCACAAGTAAAGGTGACAGTTGAATTGAGACTTGTATTCACTGATACTGGTTGAGTTGTAAATTCTACAGATAAAGAATAACCATGGCTGGTTTATTTTGCATGGAATTAATTTTTGTGCAAGCTCAAATCCACTAAAATAATTCCACTAAATTTATTAGCATCAAATAAAATAATTAAAAAAATTTGCAAAGCATGAAAATTAATTCCAACAAAAATGAACATTGAGGCCACAAAATAAACCTCCTTTACAGTAACCAAATTAGATTATTACATTATAAAAATTCCCTCGTGCAATTATAAAATGGGAGGCCTTATTTCAAGAAAAGGATGCAAATTAAAAGCAAGCAGTTCGCTGAGGAACATGCATTCAGCCCCAACCCTACCTAATCAGTGATTTATTTTTATAGTAGCTTTTCAGGGTTGTTTATTTTAGGGCTTGTAATCTCTTAGTGCAGTTACTTTCCCTTAAATCAACTGATCATTAATTTCTCTCTTGTCATTTTGCTCGGGGCAAGACTAACTTAAGCTCATAATAGACCCCCTAGGTACTAAGACTATTTTCAATGAATATGATTACAATAATGATATTCATTCATAATAAATATTATACGTATCCACCCATGATGTAACTGCTGACGCAGGAATACCTCAAGATTAAAGGAAGATCAAAGGCAATGACATTGCTTGGCCATTTTTCTGAGTGCTAGTTTTCTTGCTATGCTTCATTTCGGCACCTTGGGTTTTGATCTGCCTTTGATGTGGAGATTGAACTTCTTTCTGTCAGTAATGTACATTGTGGGTGGCTACTGTAAATGATTCATTAAAAGTAGTCTTAGTGCCTAGGGTGTCTATAATAATAGTAAAAATAACACCTTCTAAAATATACAATTATAATGCTGATTGCTGTAAGTTTTAAGCCTAAGGTAGGCAATAATATAAATAAGATATTATATATGTATATATCATGAATAGCCTGGCTTAACTAGTCTGGAGCCAGCCTGACTAGCTTAATTGCTAAAGTGGACCTAGTCTGGTAACTGAATAGTCCTATTTACTATCTATGAGCGAACGATTATGGTTATCATGGTTTGCTGTCATATAGTCGAGGTCATTATAAAGGAAAAAAAACAAAATAGTCCGGAAGGTGTTTTTACAAGATTTATAACATACCTGCTTCAGTACTGAGTGAAGAAAGAATGTATAAATATAGTGAAAAGTACAGAAAAGAGGAGCAAAATGACTGCAGCAATCTCTCCACTTTGGGCATTGTTAATTGATGGTCTACTCTGGCCGACTGTGACTATGGGCTAGCTCATAGATAATAGAGTAAATGAAAGGGATTGGAAACGGGGCGTAACAACAGGAAATGCTAATTGAAACCGTAATTATTCTATTTAGAG
>NW_003553188.1:0-1889 GCF_000090795.2 Amphimedon queenslandica | reverse complement strand
GGGGCGAGCCTAAGCAAGCTGAATGATTTACATGTCTGAGCTAGTAAAGCAATTGCACATGTCTAAATTTAGTAGATATTGTTGCAGTCATCTTGCTTAAATTAAAGTTATCTTGCTTATAATTAGAAGCAGTCACTGAACAAATCATATTTGAAGATTGTATACCGTATAGCTAGAAATTTCTGTGGCCAAAATTTTTTGCAAATTTTGCGAATTTTAACAAAATTGCAAAAATTAAATCCTCAAAAATAGGTAAATTAAAAGGTGTGGCTCACCATGCCTTTTCTCAGTGTAATTATAGACCTCTTCAGGTGAGAATGAATTATGTCAAAGAATGATATACGGCAAGGGGCGTGACTGAGCCTGTCTGACTCTGAAATAATTTTCGTGGACGGCAACTTTCTATGGAGTATGAATGGGCTAATGCAGAAAGCAAGCTGTAATAAAGAATATGCTTCATATTGCACCAAATCCCTTTTAGGAGATGCTTAGCAGCAACCATTCTTTCCTCCAACCAGCTTTTGTAGCTTGAAAAAGCTCCATGCCAACGAAAAAAATTAGTTTTGATTTTTCTTCATTCATCCTCCATTGAATCTTGCCGTCTATAAAATGGCAGCCAATCATCCCCGTAGGTGGATACCGTAATAAACAGTAATGATATTCATAGGCCACCGTCAATCTCACCTGAGGAGGTCTATAGTGAAGCACAGGGCGTGTTCTTGGCACTCAGTATAATTTTAAGCAGAGTCAAAGAGTAATCCTATCTTCCCTAATATCCTGATAGAGCTTTGTGTCATCATCAACTATAGTTCTGGTAAGTAGTGAAGAGCAGCCATTGATCAATAGTGTGATCAAGTGAATTCGCAAAAATAAAATCGGCAAAAGCCATTTTTTGGCAATTCGCAGAAATTTTGGGCCACAGAAATTTCTAGCTATACGGTATCTGCTTTGTTAACCTAGGCTTGCTTTCTCACTTGCATTCAACTTGTCAGAGTCCTTTATATCAAGGAAAAAGATTGTATATCTGCTTTCCCGACCTTTATTTTTTCTAGAGAAGTTTTTAGACAACAATTTAGTCTTATTTTGCTGACCGTTTGTTGGAAAATAAGCTCTGAGTTGCTGATAGCCGCCATTTTACTCATTGTGACCACACACACATTCAATGAAAATTAGTCTATTTAACTTTAATAATAGTTAGACGATCCTACTGCCCGTACAGACAGACAGACGTTTTCTCACCTTAGTGGGGCGAGCTCAGGCTCGCCCCAATTAGGATTAATTTTTACATGTCACACCCATTATTTGAATAGCCACACCCATTAATCATATTTACGCTGACTGATATTATTAGTATTTGTTTATGTATCTAGAACTGGGAGATACTTAAACCAGGAGCAATACCTAATGAGGGACTGTGGCCTATGGAGAGAGCTGATCATGCTAGTGCTATTATCAATGGTGACTCTACCTCACCTACACTAGTAGTGATTGGTGGAATGGATAATAAGAATCAACTAGTTACTGAATGTTTGTTATTTGATAGTATCACTACTGGTCAGTACAGTTGTAGGAAGGTATGTGTGTGTATAGTACTGTAATGATGTGTATGTGTATAGTTAGGTCAGTTGAGAGTATGACACTAGTACTGATGTATATTGATGATAGATTAGTAATTGTTAGTGTGTTGAGTAGATAACACTATCACTGATGAAACATTAACAATACAATAGAATCACCCACACATTTGATTAAAAATTACACATTACGTTATTTTGTGAACCAACCTTAATGTGTGTGTGTGTGTGTGTGTGTGTGTGTGTGTGTACTATTAACACATTTCCTATTCTTAAAATATTGAGATTTAATTTTGTACATATTTTGTACAAAAT
>NW_003553187.1:0-1889 GCF_000090795.2 Amphimedon queenslandica | reverse complement strand
CTGGTCTATTTAATTAACTGTAATATAATAACATTTAATAACCACACATCCTCCATATAAATAATCCTGCAATCATCTAATTCTTCAGAATCAGTTGTAGTCTTCACTCGTTCGTTCTCTCTCTTCCGTTCTCCTACAATTCACTTCAGTTTCATTGGTAGCGTGAGCTACATTGTTCATTCATTCCTTATTATTTGATTCCATATTGCTTGATTCTATATTGTATGTTTCTTTCTGTATTGATTGTAAATTCTCTCTTATTCTTTCTCTTTCTTTATTCATACAGTGTGTTATTCTTCTTCTTTTGTTCATCCCTACTCTTACTTCTTTATTTTTATTGTGTATGTCCTTCTGTCTGTCTCTATTTTCTTATTGTTTGTAATTGTTTTTATTTTATTGGTTTTGAGACTAGGCAAATATACAACACACCTATATAGTGACACAAATGAAATACATTTGTAATAGCAATTGCTATGTGCTGTGCTAACCGTTTTCCTGTACAACACTCTGAGAAACTCTAGCAGTCTCTGATTCATTAGCAGTTTCTGATTCATTAGCAGTCTCTGATTCATTAGCAGTCTCTGATTCATTAGCAGTCTCTTTGCTTCTCTCATCTATATAGTGACACAAATACATTTGTAATAGCAATTGCTATGTGCTATGCTAACCGTTTTCCTGTACAACACTCTGAGATACTCTAGCAGTCTCTGATTCATTAGCAGTCTCTTTGCTTCTCTCACCTATATAGTGACACAAATGAAATACATTTGTAATAGCAATTGCTATGTGCTGTGCTAACCGTTTTCCTGTACAGCACTCTGAGATACTCTAGCAGTCTCTGATTCATTAGCAGTCTCTGATTCATTAGCAGTCTCTTTGCTTCTCTCATCTATATAGTGACACAAATGAAATACATTTGTAATAGTAATTGCTATATATGTGCTGTGTTAACCGTTTTCCTGAACAACACTTTGAGATACTCTAGCAGTCTCTGATTCATTAGTAGTCTCTGATTCATTAGCAGTCTCTTTGTTTCTCTCACCTATAGTGACACAAATAAAATACATTTGTAATATTAATTGTTGCGTGCATGAACTGATGTGTTAACCATTTTTCTGTTCAACACTGCGAGGTTCATTGACAACCTCTTACTTCTCACTCTGATATTATCACAAATGAAATACAATTGTGATAGTAATTTTCACACTTTTCTACACTTGTGTTCAATCAAGTGTTTTTGATTTTTGCTAATCACTTATAGGTGAACAAATTATTTCTTTGCGACTTACCTAGGTTAACAAATTTCTTCAATATTCCATGACTTATGGAAGCATGAGGTATTTGGCAACATTTGCATTGTTTGCCATTTATTGTAGTCACACTACAAGATATTGCAGTGTCATTTAAGAAAGGAATCGAAGCTCCTGTCTTCCCTCCAACTGCAGTGAGCTCCTTCTTGAGCTTCGATTCGTTTACTGCTACAAATTCTCTCATTTTTGGTAGACAAATATACATAGACTTAGCACCTGAAATTTTATTTGCTACAGCAGGACGTAAGAATCGAAGTATCTATATAAAATTATATCCAAATTTGCATACATCTATAAACACTCTGTTAGTTTGCAAACCTCCCAAATCTCCATATCAGCTACTTGAGTGAAAATGTTTATCCAGCCCCAGTGGTGGATCTAAACAATTTACTCTAACATTTATGGTTCTGCACAAGCTTGCTTGACCACACCCTATAATTACCCCTCCCATCTCATAATTACCCCCCAAAAATTAAATCCTAGATCCGCCCCTGTCCAACGGTACTCACAGTCCTTCAAAACCATCAAAACCCATACCCTCAATACCAGTATACACTACACATAGTCCTTCAAAACCAT
>NW_003553186.1:0-1889 GCF_000090795.2 Amphimedon queenslandica | reverse complement strand
AAGTCCCTGTACTATAGTACAAGGTCTCAGGACAAATTTTGCCAAAAAGATGACTAGCGAGAATTCTCCATTTTTATAATTTCTCTGACACATTCTTGTACATTGTATTTACGTTCTATAAAAACTTTAAGCCAATTAAAATTACTGTAAGTATAAATTTTGATGCTCTTTACCTCTGATACTAGCCTCTCCTTATATGGTAACGACCTACTCCTTAAAGTTGAGCCTTTAACTGTCAAACGCTTCTTGAGCAAGAGGCCGAGATTAACTGGAGAGGGTGTGGTTACTCCACCCAACTACACATACATCAATTAAATACTAATATTATTATTATTATTAGTAATACCATTCCTAGTAGTACAATGTGTCCGTCAGTAGCTAATGATGCTATGTTATTATCCCAATATGATCCACCTATGAAATCTAAAATTACATCAACACCTATTAAAAGAGAGAGAGAGGAGGGAGGGAGGGAAAGTCAAGAAGAGAGAAAAATTATAGGTAACAAAGTTTTTTGACTTTATTCACATTTTTGTCTACCTTTTCCTTCGGTGATTCTCATCACTTCTTCCTTAAAGTCTTTTTCTTTTGAATTAATGACAAAATGTGCTCCATTCTCTGTACACTGCACAAGTTTCTCCTCTGTCCTCGAAGTGGCTATAACAACCACACCCTCTCGTAGTACCCTAGCTAGTTGAATAGCAGCTAATCCAACTGAGCTTGCTCCCTAATATCAAGCAATACTGTGACCTTTGTGTGATTATAAGCCGCTTACAGCATGTATCAGTACCGTCTGATTATCCTGTAGGTCGCCATTCCACACTAAACCTTGGTAGGCAGTCAAATATGCTTCAGCTGTCATAGAACAATAAATTAGATCAAAGTATAGATTGAATTACTATTATTATTTTTAATTTTATTGATAGTTTTAGATATCAGGAAGCTCCCTTTAGCCACAGCTGCTAAAGTACAGCATTAAAGACATTTTATTGCAGGATTTTAATATTTATGACAAAGAAGAATTTATGTAATTCAGAACTCTCTGTAGTCATATTGGCTGCTACTTTAAAATCAAAAGTGCAACAAAAAGAATTAAATTTTAAACTTACGAATTGCGGCTGCTTTATCGAAACTCAGTGACTGAGGTATTGCCATCACACACTGATACGGAGCAGTACAATATTCTACGAGTAAAATAACATAACCAGTAGTTATTAGCTAATGGTTAGTTAACCAGCATATCCACCTCCACCTATAAGAGCCATGACTCGATCACCAATCTTAAATCCTGAATTAGACCCAGCCAATGGAGATAGAGACACTATTGTACCAGAAACTAAAAAAACGATGATTATCAATAATTATTATGACATAAATTTCAGATTCGATACCTTCTACTCCTAATATTTCCGATTCTCCAGGTGGAGGTGGATACAATCCCCTCACTTGCAACAAGTCAAGACGATTCACTCCAGCAGCAGAAACCTGGAATGAAATTTTAAAATATTCATCATTTCAAGTCTATTCATGTTTCACTTTGATTAGTACGTCCCCCTCCTTCAATGGCGGTACTGTAGTGTCGTTCACTAGCCTGAGGGAGGCGTCTGAAGTGTTGTGACTGATGCTCTTCATCGTATTCTCTTCCATTTCGGCACAATCCCGCTCTGTATAACAATAATCAGAGAAAATGAATTTTGGTTTTAGATGGAGCAACAAAATTATTGCAAGGAACAAGCCCCGCCCCATTACAGCCACCCACACCCAAGCCTAGATAACAACAACAACAAAATCAATAATCTCGATCTTGTCATTATGGCGGCACAGAATCTGAGAAAAAGAAGACTTGAGGAAAAGCTAGGGTTGAATAAGCAGGTGAAATTAAATCTGGA
>NW_003553185.1:0-1889 GCF_000090795.2 Amphimedon queenslandica | reverse complement strand
TGTGTTGGCATACAGTAGAATCTACTCAAGTTCATGCAGAAACAACGCATGCAATAATTGTTTTGCAACATTCAGGCTACTTAAGAACCCCAACTTACTTAAATAGTGAGCTCAATAGTTGCTGTGTGCGGACACTACTGTAGTACAGTAATCAGTATAGACTCAGGAGGTGCAGCAAAGATATCTTCCATCTTGCCTTCAAGGTGTGGCTCGAAGGTGAAGGCGTGGCTTAAGCTCCTGGAAGCTCCTATTTGTATATGGGCTAGCAGCTCCTATTTGTATATAGGCTAGTAGCTCCTATTTGTATATAGCAGCTCCTATTTATATATAGCAGTTCCTATTTGTACATAGCAGCTCCTATTTGTATATAGCAGCTCCCATTTATATATAGCAGCTCCTATTTGTATATAGTAGCTCCCATTTATATATAGCAGCTCCTATTTGTATATAGCAGCTCCTATTTATATATAGCAGCTCCTATTTGTATATAGTAGCTCCCATTTATATATAGCAGCTCCTATTTGTATATAGCAGCTCCTATTTATATATAGCAGCTCCTATTTGTATATAGTAGCTCCCATTTATATATAGCAGCTCCTATTTGTATATAGCAGCTCCTATTTATATATAGCAGCTCCTATTTGTATATAGGAGCTCCTATTTATGAATTGGAGATGCGCCTTGCCGAAAAAAATTTCTCTTCTTAATAGATAGCTTATTGTCCCGTTTGGCGCCCCATAGTATACCAGACTCTCTCCCCGCCACCAAAGGGGAGGAGTCTGGCTACGCGAGAGTACATCATCATCATCTCCTGTCAATCCAGTTGTCGGTGTGTATCTCAATATTGGCTGGTGCTAGAATGCTAATTCTTACACCATTCTACTCCAACAGCCTATGCGCAGGTCCATGTCCCATCACCTCATTCTCCAAGAAAGGAAGAACTATGACTGTAGCATCAGTCAAAACTTACCTCATTCCGCCATTTTGTTATTAAAAGAAACATGTGCTCCAAAATTTGGGTGTGGTCGCGCATGCTCAGATCTCAGAACTGGGAAAAGCAAGCAATTTTTTTATCTAGCTCGCATTAAAAGAAACATGTGCTCCAAAATTTGGGTGTGGTCGCGCATGCTCAGATCTCAGAACTGGGAAAAGCAAGCAATTTTTTTATCTAGCTCGTATCTAGCTATACAACTGCAATACTTAGTGGAGGTTCCAGGCTTCTAGTTCTAGCTAAGAGAAGTTATTTAATCTTAGATATTATTGTTTTATTTAAATAAATAATTAATAAATTGTATTTTTAAAGATTACAAACAATAATGTTATTAAAACAATGATCATGAACTTGACAACAGGAACAACACAGGCAGGATTGCAAGGAAGATGGATACTCTCACTGCTTCTTGAACAAGGACTCATGTCAAGACTACTATTTAATTTAATTATAATTTTACAAGATGCATAAAGTAAGTAGTCTAACATAGTACAGAGAGAGCAGAGGAAGCATCCTGAAGGACTACCAGCAAGAGCTGCTGGCACCCAGAAAATCAGAAAAGAAAAGAAAAGGGAAAAATAAATGAATGAATAGATTTAAAAATATGCATATAAATAAAGATCATAATATACATAAATAAATAAATAATCAAGGAGAATTAACAATGATGGCAAATAAAATCAGAACTGAATTGGAAATGATAGGCTCAAAGTGGAATTAGATGGGTAGCACAGCCAATAGATATAATTGTGGCAGCTTTCACTACTGAAACATTGATCAGTATAGAATTAACTATTCACCAGAATGGCAATGGATACTATCTGAAGAAATATTATTACAAATATTATTAAAAAAATCAACACAAACAAGAACATAAAAAATTTAAAAAAAAGAAGAT
>NW_003553184.1:0-1890 GCF_000090795.2 Amphimedon queenslandica | reverse complement strand
TTGGTCTATAAAATAAAATATGAGCATCATTTAGGTATTATGTGAAATGTAATAGACTCACCATAGTCTCTTTGTATAACTGTTCCTAGTTTTACATTACCAGTGAACTTGCACAACACACTAGCAAATGTTTGTAGTAAACTATACTTGCTTTCAATAGCTACTATAATGGCAGCTAACAGGACTTCACGTTGATTAGGAACAGAGGGACTAGCTGATTCCACACTAGCCAATACTTGTCCTGTTATGACACCCTCTCTTTGAAGCATAATAGCTACACTGACAGGATCAGAGAGAGACTGAGAGAGGAGTGGATGATGAGTGTTGAATATATCAATAGCCTTAGCATTACGTTCTATAGAATACACACACACAGTCAATACTAATACAATCAGTGATATTAACTTACTCTCTTGATCTAACTTGTCAGCTCCAGCATTCTCATTCATAGATTTAAAAGCATCTGACAGTGAGTCAAAGGTAGCTCCTCCTTTACTGTCAACATTATCAGCTCTGGACAACCAAAGGGAGAGACATTCAGTTAAACAATCATCTGTTGTATCATTGTCCCTTTTAATGGCGTCCAGTGTTTTCTTGTGTAGTCCTAGTCTCAGTCCTAGTTCCTTCCATCTTGTCTGAGGGAAACCACATCTCTCCAGTAGGTCAAGTACATCAATAAGTTGATCTAAAATCATATTCAATGATATATAAATAGTTAATGAACACTACCAATAGTCAAAGGAGAAGAGAAGAGACTCAGAGAAGAGGAACAAGAATTGGCTTTAGTTGCCATTGATCAAAGAACAAGCTAACCGGATGCAAACTTTGCAAAGGAATGACAAGGGAGGGGCTGGTTTTGGGCGGGGCAATATTGTTATTTTAACCCTCAATATGGCGGCATTGAAAAAAGATACCTAGATCATGATAGACTTTTCATATACAGGGAAGAGAGAAAGTTAATGATGAAAATGATGGAGTTCCTAATGAAAGCAAAATAACAGATGAGGTAGTTTAAATGTACCTGTACATGTATACTAGTACATGAATTTAGTAAAATTGTGAATTACTGCATAATTATGAATTTGTGACCAGTGCCATTGAGCATTTAGCATAATAATCCTATTATATATTTATTTATTTATTTATTCATCTATTTAATATGTTGACAGATTGTGATGGTGGATTATTATCAGTTAGTAGTATATTTATACTTTATTGTTCTCATCTCTCTCCTCCTATCCTTTCTTTCATTTTTTCTCTCGTAGGAGCTTGTAGCTTTAAAAGACTCTCATGTATTTAATGTAAGTATTGTAATGTAATGCTCCAAAACATTAACATTAAAACATATCAACCCAAATTTTTATTACATTTTCTAATACATATTAATGTTCTTATGCTGTGTAGAAAGTTTAAGCTGATTCCTTCCTCGTTTTTTCAAGTTACGGCCATTTTAAGAAATGGCTGAGATTCTGAAAAATACTCAAGGCTATAGCCCATGGTTTTTTGAAATAATAGTATCGAAATCACCAGAAATTATTATTACATTTCTAATACATATTGATTTCCTTGTGCTCTGTAGAAAGTTTGAGCTGATTCCGTCTTAAATTTTTTAAGTTTCGTCCATTTTAACAAAAATTTTATGCCTACATTCTGAAAAATTGTAACATTATTATTGTATATTGTATTGTATTGTATTCTAACTACTTTTCATTTAATTGTATTTATAGGCTTACGTTTACAAGTATTTCATCTCCTGCTACTTGCAATGCTTCTTCTTCTTCTTCAGCTGCTCCTGTTATTAATACTCCAAGGAACCAGTCAGTTACTGCTTCTCCTAATCAAACACTCTCAAGGTTTAGGAAGAAGCGTAAGAAGATTACCAATTCAACT
>NW_003553183.1:0-1890 GCF_000090795.2 Amphimedon queenslandica | reverse complement strand
ACTTCATCAGGTACTCTCAAATGACATACCTCTGGTTTGTGATTACTATGATGACTGCAATAAGTGACTTTAACCATCTTCGTAATAGTATCCTCAATCACTGTCATGTGTGCAGTACAGTATTCATTTGTTTTACAGGAACCTTGAACCTTGGGAGCTCTCTGACGTTTCTCTTTCGACTGACGCACCACACCAGACCTGTTACAATAATAATAGGATTTCCTGTTAAGACCTTGCATGTGACTGGCACTGTTCTTGACATAAAAAGACTTTGAATGACTTTCTTCCACTCATAAAACTTATCAATAGAACGAAATTCATGGTTTGTTATTTTGATTTCCTTGTTGTGGATTTGATTAAGATGCTCAATTAGCTTTGCCACACTTAAACCCTAAATTAGATAGTGTCACTTCTAGCACTGTATATATACTCAAATATACTTACATTGAGCCGCATAAATTGCAGAAAACGTGAGAATCTTTGACGCTTTTCTCATTGCTATGTTTCTCCTTAACATGCTTTGAAAGTGAAGATGAAAACTGGTAAGACAGATGGCAGAAAGGACACTTCTTTCTTTCTTCAGAACTTTAAGCAGATGCAGCCATGGTGGCACCACGTGGGTAGGTGTGGTGTATAATGTTAAACACGCCCACATTGAAAAAGATACTGGAATATCCCGACTTTTACTGATGGCTAATGTACTGCAATTAATGGCTAGTGCAGTACAGATATCCTCCATCTTGCCTTCAAGATGTGGTGGTGTTGCTGGAATCTAGTTGCCATGGGTACCCTATACTACCATAGAGTATTATGCTACCTCATGAAGCACTCACGAGCAGTTGTACAACTATATTTCAAGAATATTTCAATAGGTCTTACAATATTATTATGACGTTATTTCCTGTACGTATTGGGTGTCATAAACAGACTAGGGGGAGTGGCTGCTTAGCAATCATATTATGAAAGAGCTTGGTTTCTTTTTGCTTCTTTTTATTTCAACTGGCCCCATTGCTGCTGCATATCCTTGGCCAGACAACGTCACTCAATACAAAGGGTACATTGATGTAAGACAAAGTGAACTGTAGCCTAGTACAGTGTCAGAGTATATCTTCCTTTGATCTTTTAGCTGCAAAGCAAAGGAGGTGTAGGTGTTCACTTGTTCTATTGGTTCTTTGAGAGCAGAAGCGAGCCCTCCACTGACCCACTGGTAATATGGCTGACAGGTGGGCCAGGCTGCTCTAGTGAGCTTGGGCTCTTCCTTGAAAATGGACCTTTCATTATTAATGGAACCAGCACACCAACCTACAATCCTTATGGTATGCATATCAGTACATCATTATAGTTTGTTTGCAAAGTCTATTAGATATAGCTGTATTTAAGTATTTTGCAGCTCAAATCATGCTCAATTGTATGTGTATTTATTATTATTAATTAGGTCATATTAATCTTATTCATGATGTATGTCATAATAATGAACTGCAATGGTGGCATATGCAACTGCATGCTGAGATTGATAGAAACTTAGGTCCTATATTAATTTAATTTTATTTCTTAGGTTGGAATAGTTTTGCTAACATCATCTACATTGATCAACCTGGAGGGACTGGTTTCTCATATGTTGATAAACCAGTAAGTAAAACCTGTTTTAACAAGCTTTAATGAGCAGAAATGTTGCCTTCATATTGATAGAGTGAGTATGTACATGATGAGATGCAGCTAGCTATGGACCTGTGGAACATGATGCTAGCGTTTTATGAGAAATATCCAAAATACACTAAATTGGATCTTTATATTTTCGGAGAGAGCTATGGTAAACAAAATAGCTTTGTCCATTTCTTTACTCTCTTCTCTTTTCTTTATTTTATAGCTGGTCATTATGTGCCTGCTTTG
>NW_003553182.1:0-1890 GCF_000090795.2 Amphimedon queenslandica | reverse complement strand
AACAGACAGGACAGACTTGCAAAGGTCAATTAGCTCATACACACTCTTGGGACTCATTAAGGAAACTTCCTAGTTCCTACTTTATGCATGTACATGGAGCCAAGCTACTTTATCAATTACTACTACAACACTAAAGTGACAAGATTAAGAGAGCCAAGTGTCTTAACCATTCATGCAGTGAAATTTAAATAGCAAGCCAGCCCAGGGCCCTTGTTTATAAAGTTTGTTTAAAACAGCTGCAAAAGTAAGGCTTTGTGGGTTAAACCTCAAGCTACTCTCTAGGCCTCTCTCTCTCTCCTCTTGCTGTTAGCTTGTAGTCTATCTAACAATTTACAAGCATCAGACAACAAAAACTTACAAGTAAAAGGAGGGCTCGGGCTGAGCGTGGTTCGCTTTAGTCTTTTCCGCTGGAGTATGTGTAATGAAGCAGAAGAGAGAATCACAAAGAGATTGACAGAGAGAATAGAGGGTAGGAAGTGAACCAAATAACAACAGTTTACCTGCGCAGTGTCTTTAAGTTTTTGCTGTATACGAAATGGCCAAAGGGAAATTAATCACAAGCTCCACCCAGAAGTGACATGCTATAGCTCTCCAAGATCAATATTATGAATACAAATAAGCTCTTATGTCATTTTCCTGTCGTCTAGGAGCTGACAAATATTGTCTGGCGATGATATGAAATTTAAAATAGTTGTTAGAGTAGTTACTTTGAAGTACCATGGATCATAGGCATGCATGTAGCTGCTACATTGTAGTATCTATATCTGACTATAGTCATGAATGTAAAATTAAATGTAGATCTATGTACAAATAATGTTCCACTAATTATTGTTGTTATAATAGCCATTAATTTTTTGGATTTTACAAAATTTCCTATGAGATAAAAGGTGCTATAATTTATAATTATAATTATTTTAATTAATAATAAATTGAGAGAGTCATGTGATTTCAGTTGATTAGTCAAAATGGCTGCCGACTGAGTCACTCCCTCTTCTTCCCTCTCTTTCTCGCTGCCCAGGCCTGTATTGAAAGCTAAAATGGAAGTTGCACGCCCCAAGAAAAAGACTAAAGCTAAGAAGAAGACCCGTAAAGTCACAGGTAAGATAATAAGCGCGTGTAGCCCCAGATAATATACAATTTTTAGAAGAAAAAGCCAGTGAAAGAGGTCTGGAACAAGATACTTCAGACACTATTGAGGTAAGATGAGCTATAAATCTTTATAATATGCTACCAGGAGACTGCTACCTCTCATCACAGTAGCATACTTGTGCATTTTATTTCAATCTTTTATGGATGATTAGATATAATCCCATGAAGCATAAATGTTTAATAATTATAATAATTATTATCAATTTGATGCATATTAATTTTACTCTCTTGTTTGATCAACAGCACCTCCTTTATGCATCAGTATGATACACACGCACACTTGTGCATGTACATGTAAAGCATTGATTCCTTCATTAGCAGTACAGCATCACCACTTGACCTTTGACTGGAGGGGAATACCCTTAAGGATTTTAATCTCATTAAATTTGAACTCTCCATCTCTCCTTGTGTGTCAATAGCCTCACCTTTGCTTTGTGCAGTACTACACTAATGTAGATTTATGCATCTAATTCTAATACCTGTCTGCTACAAACGAATTTTTATAATTTTTAATGTGATGACAGTTTGATGACTATGCTATATACAGTAAGTGTGTGTAGTATTTTTGCTAAACCATTTTTGGAGCCGTGTGTGTATTTGTGTGTGTTCTGCCAATATCATTTTACTATTATTATTTACATGCACATTGCGTTACATTGTGTATTTAATTGTTATATAAAGTCGCATGTGATTATGTGCATGTACATGCAATACCTGATGTAATGTAATACCTGAGCCCCT
>NW_003553181.1:0-1890 GCF_000090795.2 Amphimedon queenslandica | reverse complement strand
CTCAAGTAGAGCGCCCTTTTTCTGTTAGTGGTGAGGCATCACAGGGTAGACAAAATCGTTTAATTGATCACAATTTAGGAAGAGAAACCTTACTTCGGAAAAACAGTATTTACTTGTGACATTTATTTATGTACATGTGCCATTGACAATTATTTACGTACCTGTAACATTTAAATTGCTATAAATAGTTTGATTATTATTCATGTACATGGCATTAAAAGTATAGATTTACATCTTAAACATAACCATATAGCAACAATTACACACTATTAAAAGATTTTATTTAAGAACTACTAAGAAAATAAATTTACTGCTATATTGAGCATGACTAGAACTTAAATAAGGCAAATTTTAGTTCAATACAACTAGAACTAAAATAACTGTATTTTAGTCAAAAAACTAAAACTAGAACTAAAATAACTGTAATTTTAGTCAAAAAACTAGAACTAGAACTAAAATAACTGTAATTTTAGTCAAAAAACTAGAACTAGAACTACAATAAATTTAATTTTAGTCAAAAAACTAGAACTAGAACTAAAATAACTTTAATTTTAGTCAAAAAACTAGAACTAGAACTAAAATAACTGCCTTTTCAATCAAAAACTAGAACTAGAACTAAAATAACTGTAATTTTCGTCAAAAAACTAGAACTAGAACTAAAATTAATTTCTGTACTAGAACAACACTACTTTGAATGTAATTAACACTGGGCAGTGAAGAATGACAGAATGCAAGCACCACAGGCATCCACACGACCTAAAAAGACTCTTAAAAGAATACAGACAGTTTTAGTAACTCCCAATACCAGCAGAATACTGAAATGAGCCATGCATCATGGCTTCATTAGACCAAAGTTATCTAGCCTTGTTCTTATGTACATGTAGATAGCAAGGCATAAAATCTTCTAAATGATGCCTAAAAGCACATTTCTCTGCCGTAGACTCAAACTTAATTTTGAAAGTCATCTTGATCGTCCCGAACTCAGCAAGTTTTACTATTAATGGCTTTAATAGACTTAACCCTGATTTATTCAATAAATAAGAGTATTAAGGAAAAAACATAAGGAAAATAAAAGGCTCGGCAATTCCAGCCTCTTTCTTTCACTGTTACTGTCAATTAACTGATGTAATCAATATCTTTATCATGTGTAGTCACCATTTTGATATTTGCTGTTCATTTTAGGCAGATTACCACTGTTCATACTACGCATGCTAATTTAAGCAGTGGTATACACCCCAATGTATTGATGTGTTACATTGATCATAAAAGGATTAACCTAACCACAAAATCATAACAGAATTTAATTCATTAAGAATGAAAACAAGACTAGTACATAGCATAGATTGGGAATAATTAAGGAAACAAAAGGGTAGAACACCTTGCATACTGGTGTTATAAGAATCCACAGCACTGCATAAGTGCTGTGATTTAAAGCCTTCATGACTACTATGGTAGGACTATCCTCTTTGTACTTATCGCACTAGTCAGCAAGTAGATATTCCTTTTCTTTACTTTTTCCCAATTAAATCATACTACTTTTCCACTTTTATATTTCTAGTAACTAACTAATAAAAACTAAAATAGAAGTTGTTAATTAGTCTAGCACCTCCCTGCTGCTAAAAATTAGTTTCAGAGGAACTATAGCTACAGCACTGGTCAAGCAATAAGTTAAGAATGGAAGGATCACTGAACTAGAATAAACTAGTTTGGTGAACACAATAAAATGTGATAACTAAACATTATAACACCCCCACTAGGGATAATTGCATTTGTATGACCAAGCCCGAGGGCGAGGTCATGCAAATGCAATGTATCCCGCAGCGGGGGTGTTATCAACATAATGTAGTAATGAGTGGGCGTATCAAAGGCGCGCGCCAATGCACATGCTCA
>NW_003553180.1:0-1890 GCF_000090795.2 Amphimedon queenslandica | reverse complement strand
AGTTATACAAAAATAGTCAAATACAGTTGATTTGCAACAAAATTTTTATAGGTGACATTTTGTCTATATAAATCTTGGCGACATCAATCATTTAGTGGAGTTTGAAAATTCAATAATTGAAGATGACAGAGAAAGAGAAAAGCCTCTTGCAAAATCAGTGCTGGTCCTAATGGTTACAGGGTTATTTTCTAAGCTTCAATTTTCCTACGCCATCTTTTGGGAAGCAGTAGAAAGGCTAGAACAATGTGGATTGAAGGTGGATTGAAGGTGATTCCTTCTACATGTGATGGGCTTTCTGTCAATTATCATTTTTTTAAAGTGCACAAGGAAAGCATGAGCACTAATGTCTACAAGACACAACATCTATTCCACTGACAATCGCTATATATAGTTTTTCTCTGATCCACCGCATCTCATCAAAACTGTCTGAAATTGTTGGGCCAATAAGAAGAGAATATTGTGGATACATATTTTAAAATAAAAAACATAATTTTCATGTTTTTTTACAATTATAGTACAACAGACAATATATACCTTAAAAATCTTTACCACAAATGCCACTCCACTAGTGTTACACCTGGTTTATGTATTCTCCCAAAGTTTAATTTTAGTACATTTTTCCATAGATATACTACACAGACCGGGATTGGAAACAGATCACGTGAGCGCATAACTTGTAACTGCCCATCCTTGTTGTTAATAACTAGTTACAGCTGCTATCATCTTGCGTACATTTAAATGGTGAATCCCTTCGTCTTTGCAGAAATCTTTGTGGGACTTTATTCAAACACAGGTAACACCAACACAACATTGCATCATCTCATATTGTGCAGTATTAGTAGCTTTAATGGAATAAAGCTGAAATTCTCTCCATACAGCATGCTTCATGCCAAAATAGGCCCGTTTTCACGAATAACTTGTCCGTCTTTTGTGGGACTGAAAGTTTTAAATTATTGTCAGTAGTCCTATTTTAGTGTTTGATATTGATAAAGGATCATTTATTCCAGTGGGATAACATAATTTCACTGCAATACATTATGCATAAAGCTAGATAATGGACATGATAATACTGCATAGTCTCGCCTGCATGTGGCATGCATGCAGGCTATTATGAATGCAATGCATAGAATGCATGCAACGTGCAAGCATATTATTTTCTTTTCTTTTATATGATTTAAAAAAATCTACAACAGTGACAAATGGGAAAAAGAAGATTATATTTTGATAAAAGAAAGAACTATGAGCGTAAGAAATGGTCATCAAAATCACGTCAATTGAAGGCAGCTACTTTGGAATCCCAAAATTTTGTAGTTCGGATCAATCGA
Organism: Amphimedon queenslandica; assembly: GCF_000090795.2. Lineage (NCBI taxonomy): Eukaryota > Metazoa > Porifera > Demospongiae > Haplosclerida > Niphatidae > Amphimedon > Amphimedon queenslandica. The sequence goes on along the minus strand of NW_003553180.1, from coordinate 565 downwards.
TCACACTATAATTCCGCTGAGACATCATCAACCTCACTGCTCCACAATCGACTGCAATTTTCAAGAATCCCTTCTGGTTGGACAGTTTCTATGATGAGCCAAGAGTCTACGATTATCATATATAAGATTTTCTACATTCCAGCCGATCAGTTAACATATACGTTAACATTAACTATCAACAAGCATTTTCTCTTTTCTGTCAAAATGGACAATATTGAAGTGTCAAAAGATCATTGTCTTCTTCTCCAGTCATTTGGGATTCTTAATACTTGCAGTAATGTATTGAAAGCAATTGAATTATTAAATGCATCTAAAATCTGCAAGGGGAATAACGACTCGAAATTTGTCATTTCTTGTCACAAAAGAAATGGGAAATTTAAAAATAAGTCAGGTTAGTATCACAATAGCTAAGACTACCATTTAACCAAAAAATTTATGTAAATTTACACTCATGCATGCAGGTACAAACACAGTTGCATTTTTCGACAACAGACAGATTCCAACTCCCACAATTCGCCACAGTGAATGCAGTTTTTTTCTCTCGTGTTTTGATGATGATCGCTGC
>NW_003553179.1:0-1890 GCF_000090795.2 Amphimedon queenslandica | reverse complement strand
CCAGTGGGACCTCCATTATTGCATTCAATCACTTTTGATATTACTTTACGTACGTGTCCGATATATTTACTACACTTTCTTCTATTTACAGTTTCNCAACAATCCATGATTCCTTTGACTAATTCCTCCTTTCGTTGTGGCTGCACTACTCTCCTGACATATTCTTTGAGCTCGTGCCATAGATTTTCAATCGGATTAAGATCTGGGGATTCTGGTGGTGTTTTCAACCAGTTTATTTTGTTGGCTTCTAACCGCTCCTTTACTTTCTTTGAGGAATGTTTGGGATCATTATCCTGCATCAATCTTTGAGATGGATTTAAATGCTGGGTATAAGGAATCAGTCCATTTTCCAAAACTTCAATAAAGCCAGCTGAATTCATTTTTTCTTCAAACAGCACAATTGGCGTCTTTCCTTGGCAACTTATACCTGCCCATGCATGTACCTTATAGGGGTGTTTTGCTCTATATAATAGGTTTTAAAAAAATACCATTAACGTACATGTAATATTAATTTAGTGCTGCCTTGGTTTTGGTTTCGAGGGCACCTATTTTCCTTCATGAAAATCTCCTGTGGGATTCGAATTCAATTGTACACTCATCACTGTACAGTACATCAGAAAAACCAGTAGTCCTGTGCTCCTGCAACTGATCTTGAGCCAATTTCATTCGCTTCTCTTTATTTGGTCCTCTAATGATCAGGCAGTATGCACTGCCACGGTATGTCCAACCAAGTGTATTGCGAGACTTCAATATTGTTTTCAGTGACAGTGAATGACCTTTCTCAACGAGAAGCTACTGAAGTTGAGTAGCAGTGCTTTCATCATCAGCTTGCATTTGGTCCTATACTATCTTTAAAACTTCTCTAGTTACTTTTGAAGGTCTTCCAGATCCTATATTGTGAAAATAATGAGAAGTGTAGTGGAATTAATACTGACAAACCTGGCCTTTGAGTAATTGAACCAGTTTCCATGTATTTCTTAATCAGTTTGCTCACACCTGAGACTTTGACATCCAGTGCTACACTAAAATTAGTGGTGAATACTTACTCAAAAACTTACAAAAGGAATGTGAAATCCTCTGTTGTTTGTAAGTGCAGTACACCATTGTCACTAGTCCACCAGATAAATGCGCGCATTTTTGCAATTTGAAAGGGGTAGTAAGTACGGGGTTAATATAAGCTTTACATGTACATAAAATATTATTATTTTTTACAATTCAGAACAAAAATAAAAGTCAGAAAAAGAAATGACTACAAACATGCATTGTAACTCCTAGACTTCGTAATAACAGTTCACCATTGCACTGTGACAGTCATAGTCTGTCGCTACGGCCCAGTAGAATCACCGTTCATACATAAGAAGAACCTTACACATAGTAATAAAACCATTATTTACTGATATCCGGCTACTTTTTAGACCCATATTCTTTGAAACCAGTAGAGTACAAGCGCTAGTAAGTGCCGTTTAGTATAAGTAGTAGACGGTAGAGTAGCGTTGGAAGAGTAGTATATAGTAGCTGTGCAGGGTAGCTGTGCAGTGGGCAAGGACTACCCTGCCCACCAGCTACTCTGCGCATGTGCAATACAAGCACAGCACAAGGGTCAATCCTACGAAGTGGAAGGTACTTTACTGCGCGGTGCAAGAGTAGTGACGCTGCAGTTACTTAGCTTTTTTTCTCTAAACTGTAGTTCGCTGGTCCTTCGTTGCGCATGTGCAAACCGATCAGTGGCAGTAGTGCACTTGGACAGCAGCAGGACAGTAGCTCAACAGTGAATGGAGCAAAGAGCCTCCTCAACGGCGTTCTATAAGCAGAGAGCAGCAGTAGAGATGAACTTGGAGAGTAAAGACAGCCAAGAGAAGCATCCTCAAGTCCTTTGAGAGCCTCTAGAGT
>NW_003553178.1:0-1890 GCF_000090795.2 Amphimedon queenslandica | reverse complement strand
GATAGGACCTAGGAGAGGTCATTGGGAAACAGAGACTCTAGGACACGGATCTCTCAACAACCCCCCATTCTTTGATGAGGAAGATGGAGTAGACCTGGTACAGGTCTCAGACGGGACCCGTAGATTTTTTAAGACCTTTTGCATATGGAGTATGTCAAACGAACTAAGAAGAAGGACACAGCGAGCCTACAAATTTCCCAGGCTGTAGCCACCATGACTCCCAAGGTGGATCAGGTCACATGGACCCTAGCTCCCCAGTCAGCCAAGACCACGGACAGGGAGTTATCCAGACTTCAGACTTTTGTCCTGGACGCAATAGCATCATTTGCTATATTGATGGACTAACTCTCCAAAGACAGCGATAAGGTGTCAATTGAAGATGTGAAGGTGCAACCTTTGCAGCAACGGAGCTCAATGGAAATGCCTCTGAGCACAATGCACACCTCCGTAGGGAGAAACTGGTATTCTCTATCAACAAGAACCTGGTACTTCTCGTAAAAAAGAGATGGAGAGTTCCTGGAGGTGTCTCTCAATCTCCTTGGCCACGACTTTTCTAAATGGGCCAAAGACCACCTAGACCAGGTGAAGTCACTCAGAGCAGTGGCCTTCCAAACAAATCACAATATACCTCATACAGAAGCTTCCCCTCGGAGAGGGGTATGCCCAGAAAAGGAAGGGGTGGCAGCTCCACTTTCTTTCAGAAGCGGGAAGGAACACCTGTCAGAATTACACTTTAACAACACACACAAAGTGTTTCCAAACTACTCAGTAAATACGTAATGCAGTCACTGCCATGGGCATTGCACCTATCAAATTAATCAAGTCCAGCTGGCTCAATTTACTGAATGCCAATCTGATATCTTAACTAGACTGGGGGGCCCCAAAATACAATAGCTGGGTATGGGATAGATTTTGTCTCCCAACCCTACCTATTTATACATGGACAGGGTTACAAACCTTAGCCCATGAAGGTAGTTTCAGTGTCTTCACCTTTCCAGAAACAAGGAAAGAGAAGATGACTCCCAAGAGATCAAAGAAATGATCTGAAAAGTAGCGGTGACAAAATCACAAACCCCACCAGTGGGTTGATTTTTATCCACCAAGTTAATGTCTCTGGTGCCAAAGAAAGTTAGTGGGTTGAGACATGTGAAAAACTTAATGAAGTTAAACTTTTTTATAAATACTCCACAGTCAAGATCTAAGGCACTCACCCTCTAAAATCCTTCTCCAAAAGAAAGATTGGCTAGTAAATGTAGACAGGTTTTACTAGTTCAACTGTCTCCCATTCTGCCTGGCCTCAGCCCCATGGGTCTTATACCAAGACCCTTAAGCCGACAACAGCTCTCGGTCGGGAGCTGAGGATACAGTTGGTAGTCTACATAGATGACATTCTCCTTATGGCAGAAACAAGGGAGAAAGTCAGAGATCAAGGATTAGGTCTGTTATACCTGTTACAGTGCCTAGGCTTCACTGTAAACATGGGAAAGACAGTTCTAGATCCATCCCAATGGCTAGAACTCCTTGGTTTTATGATAGAAACTACCAAAAGAGAATTGAGTCTCCCAGTTGAATAAATAAAAAATGGTTGGCGGAGACCTTGTAATTATTAGAGGCGGAGCTTGCAACAGCCCACACCCATTTAAAATTATTGAGGTCTTTTCTGGAGAAGGATTGACACATCAGTTGCCTAAAACTGCTAGCAGGGACTCTTGCATAAAAAACGCTTATGAAGAACACAAAGGGATTATCAGTACCGCTGAAGCTCGACAGCGCAACAGCAGTTGCCTATTTCAACTGGCAGCCAGATCTTTTTGCAGAAGCAACACATGCTTTTCCCCAGAATAGGACTAGACTAGTGAAGGGGGTATTGAATGTGAGACCACCCATCCC
>NW_003553177.1:0-1890 GCF_000090795.2 Amphimedon queenslandica | reverse complement strand
TATTATCTTGTTTTATGTAGGACATGAACTGGCCCATCAATGGTTTGGAAACTTGGTTAGTTAGTTAGTTAGTTAGTGGCCATAATTATCTTAAATATTATGGTGATATTTTATTATTATTATAATTATTTCTCCATAGGTTACGATGGAGTGGTGGACTGATTTGTGGCTCAATGAAGGTTTTGCGTCTTGGATTGAGTACCTGTGTGTTGATTATTGTCATCCTGAGTTTGATATTTGGACCCAGTTCCTGGCGCAGGATTACGCTCAAGCATTGAGTCTTGATGCACTCTCCAACAGTCACCCCATTGAGGTGACATTTTTAGAAATTGGATTTTTTATGAATTTTTAAAATTACTCAAAAATTGGGCAAAAACACAAGCCAGAAAAATGGATGCATACTAAAACTACTAAATTTTTTAGCCAAAATTTGTCAAAAGTCGCTAAAAGATATTCCTCCATTTTTATAATATTTTTACTTCTACATGTTCTTATTTTATGTTCATGTATTGAGTTTTTCATTTATTTGTGTTTGGTTTTAGGTTATAGTTGGTCCACCATCAGAAGTTGAGGAGATATTTGACACCATTTCCTACAGCAAAGGAGCCTCTGTCATTAGAATGCTGCACAATTGGATTGGAGATGATGTAATAAATAATAGCTATATTATTATTATTATTATTATTATTATTATTATTATTATTATTATTATTATTATTATTGTTATTATTATTATTTTTTTATTATTTAGGATTTTCGTAAAGGAATGAATGCCTATTTGACTAAATATGAGTACAAGAACACTAAGACAGGTTAACTTTATGAATTAGTGTCCCTCCTCCTCCTTTTTATCATTAATCCTTTCCTCCTTTAGTTGATCTCTGGACTTGTTTGGCAGCTGCTAGTGGTAAGCCGGTTATGGAGGTTATGAAGACTTGGACACAGCAGATGGGATACCCAGTACTGACAGTTGACGCCAAACAGGTTTGAATGACATTGAATAAGGCCAAGTATTACGAAATAAAAAAAATTATTGATTTTTGTCATCTTTTTGCTGATTAGGAGGGCAATAATCGTGTCCTTAGCATTTCGCAGAAGAAGTTTTGTGCTGATGGAAATATCAAAGGTTTGACAAAAATCTTGCAATATTTTAATCACACAATTTTTTCTCTCCTCCTCCTTCTTCCTCCTCTCTTGTAGGATTTGAAGACATGTTATGGCAGGTTCCAGTTACCATAGCAACACCTCAAAATCCAACAGCGTACAAGTTTGTATTAGATAAGACATCAGCTACCGTCACTATTGAGGGACTCAAGCCGACTGACTGGATCAAGGTAACAGATCATTTTACTTTCTTAAAATGGGCATAACTCAAAAAATTGAAGTCAGAATCAGCTCAAACTTTCTACACAGCATAAGGACATCAATATGTATCAGAAAATGTAATAAAAACTGGGGGTGATTTCGGAGCCATTTTTTGGAAAAAACCATGGGATAGCCTTGGGTATTTTTCAAGATTTTGGAATTTTTAAAAATGGCCATAACTTGAAAAATTGAAGTCAAAATTAGCTCAAACTTTGTACACAGCATAAGTACATCAATATGTATCAGAAAATGTAATAAAAATTGGGGGTGATTTCGGAGCCATTTTTTGGAAAAAACCATGGGATAGCCTTGGGTATTTTTCAAGATTTTGGAATTTTTAAAAATGGCCATAACTTGAAAAATTGAAGTCAAAATTAGCTCAAACTTTGTACACAGCATAAGTACATCAATATGTATCAGAAAATGTAATAAAAATTGGGGGTGATTTCGGAGCCATTTTTTGGAAAAAACCATGGGCTATAAGCCTTGGGTATTTTTCAAGATTTTGGAATTTTTAAAAATGGC
>NW_003553176.1:0-1891 GCF_000090795.2 Amphimedon queenslandica | reverse complement strand
AGGCTTCAACAGTGCAATTAGAAATAGAATCAGGACCAGAATAAATAGCACTAATATGAACAGTAGGAATACGAGTAGATTTGATAGTAGAAGCAGCGTTAAAAGTTTTATGTGTCAAACTTTTAATATCAATATTAGTTGCAGGAGTCAATAAACGAAGTCTGGAGGAGTTCCAGTGGCCAATAGCGGCCCTGCATTGAGATACATCAATCATGGCTACTTTTAGCTTTCAGCAAAACAAGGGTGGGGCTCATCGCAAAGGGCGTGGCTCATTAGGTGATAATCTGCTCATCAAGAGGTGTGAACAAGTTGTAAAAAGCTTACAAATTAAAGTAATAATCATGATCAAAACAACAACAAAAATTAATGATAACTTTTAAAAATACACACACACAATTAATAGTGAATAGTCAGAAGGTTAGACAGGAGTATCCATTTGTGGTTGTAGTGTGTTCATTTGTTCCAATATGAATCCAATAGTGTGCTGACGTATAGTGGCAATGTATCCATTCAATTGCTGTATCTTAGCATTAGCCTCTGCCAGTTTACCAAGGAGCTCAGAATTCTCTGCTGATAGTGCATCTCTTGCCTAGTAAAGAATCAAACAGTGCAATAATGAATATATGTACAGTGAGTGGTACATGTACATATGTAGTTATAAGTGTCTAGTGGTGTGTTCTTACTGATTCAGCTCTCCTCAGTCTTTCCTTCAGTGACAGTTCATCATTCACATCATACTCACCATTACTGGTTGAGGCTACTGCAGTATAACGCCTTGCACGCTCTATCAGTACAAATAACAATCAATAAAGTTATTATTATTATTATTATTATTATTATTATTATTATTATTGTTATTATTATTATTATTATTATTATTATTATTATTATTATTGGTTTACTTTTCTTCTCGGTGTGTTTGCTGCAATCAACAACAACATAGTCTTTACAGTGTTTGTGACAACTGATACCACAATCCTTACAACGAACACCTTGACGGACTATACCTTTTAACTGGAGAGAGAGAGAGAGAGAGGAGGGGAAAAAGAAAGTGACACACAAAAATAAGAATCCTTCATCATTTAAAATTATTAGGGCAATATCAGTAAACTTCTACAAACATGTAAAAGTATTTAAAATTATTTCGATAAAAATGACTTAAAACTTCTCAAGAACATGTACATGTCATGTGTACATGTATGTGATCATCGAAAAAGTAATCTACAAGCCATTTTTTACCTACACGTAACTGATTCTAATCAAAACTGTTTTTAAAGATTTTTTAAAGTTGCTCTAAATTTGACAAAAGACCAACTCACCACTCCTTTGCAGTGCTGGCAGTATTGTGTACCAATGAACGTGTGCTCTACAAAATTGTGTTTGAAACTCTCTCTCAGTGAAGTATTGGCACTAAGAAAATAATCCATCATCTCATCTCTACTGATAACACCATCTCTAACAATAGAAACAGAAATAAATTAATTCATTTATCATTAACAGTATGACTGTAATATGTACTCACAGACACAAGAGAAGCTAAGATAATTACATGTACATTGGCTAAGTATTAGTACTAGAGTTTAAAGAGTGAGACAATAGTGTCTATTTCCATCAGTTTAAGCTTTTAGTTGCATGGTTACGATGTACAATGTACATGTATATTCATCTAAGTAATACCAAGAGTGTATAATACTTACTTGTCTCTGTCTAGTACTGAGAATGACTCAATGAATGGAAAGTTTGATGAAATGGACTGGAACTCATCAATGCTAATATAACCTGAGGAGTCTCTGTCATATAATCTAAATACAGACTATAGGGAGAGGAAGAGGAATAAAGGAAAAGAGAAAAATTAATCTCATGGTAAGTTATACAGCATGAAGATATCAAT
>NW_003553175.1:0-1891 GCF_000090795.2 Amphimedon queenslandica | reverse complement strand
CTATTGTGATTGCAAATTGTTCTCCCACTTGCCATTCCTCTTACTAAGGCAAGTAGGAGGATGGCAAGTAGAGGAATGGCAAGTGGGAGGATAATTATGGCAATTATAATAGTTACTCATGTATTTTATTGTATAGCGGGAAATTTTGGAGGGAGTAAAATTTGGCAAATTGCTAAATTTTGGTAATTGGCAGATTTTAATTTGGCAAATTTGTGGCCATGTGCCATTGAGCATGCGCATAATGACTAAAAATGGCTGGTTTTTATTTTGGTGAATGGCTATCAAAACGCCAATTCACCAAATTTAATTCCCTCCAAAATTTCCGCTATACAGTACAATCCTTCAATAATAATTTAATTATTTTGGATCTACCACAAACTATACACATAGTCAAGTTGTGAAATATTATTACTCATTACACAGTGGTGTTACACCCATTCTAAGAGACTAAGAATATCATAATAATGTAGTACAACCATAGTCTTGTTTTTATTGCATTAAATAAGATTTGATTTACATTATTAATTTGACATATACATGTACATATACACTCAAATTGCTTGACATGCATTTCTCAATTTTATATAGCAACCAGTATATAGATCTTTCCCACCACTGTGTGATTATACATTTTTTGTCCATTCATCTCTGTATATCTATCCCACAACATGGCGGCTCGTTAATGATATTACACTGCACAGTGGGATTCGTGGGAAAGGTCTATACATTCAACCACGACATTTCATTACTGATTGGCTAGCTCTACCTCCAGCAGTGTTCTTAAAGCTAAAACTATTGCATCATCTTTAGTAGCTACAGTTTCCTCTGAATAATTCTTCTCCAGACTGACAGACTCCAAATACTTTCTCACAATCCGAGTCTTTCGTTTTGTCTTGGAAGGTTCATTATAGGACCACGCCCTAATAGAGGAAGGATGGAGATCTGGAGATGGACCATAGATGGTGCTACTCTTCACCATATACCGTATGATACCCATGTTTTCACTGTGGTACATCTACGTTAGAGACGATTTTGTGGTCCCTTCTGTAGCAGTGAGTCTCAGATGCTTCTCTTGGCTGAATGGCTGTCTGTGTTAGTACATGATCGAAGCATTGTTATAAATAATGATTTTGATTTCTATTATTACTATATAGGAAAGTTGATGTTAAAGTTGAGTGATTTTGGTTGTACTCAGTGAGCAGATTTTACAGGGTGTCTGAAATAAGTAAATAATATTATTAATGGTAATAATGAATTTTAAAGTTGCTAATTGTGCTTCATCAAAAGCAACTAACAATGTACTTGTACCAGAAGTATCATAATACCATTAATCAGCATACTGTAAGTACATAAATGTATACATGTTCCTATGCGTATGTTGTGTTGAAAGTTTAAGCTGATTATGATCAAAATTTTATTTTTTTTAATTTTTGAAGTTACTCCAAAATTAGGCCAAAGTTGCTGTACTATAAGCAAGAGTAGATACTAAAATATTATCTACTCTTGCTATAAGACAGGATATTTGGCCAAGTTTTGCCAAAAATGAAACGGAAGAATTTTTACAATTTTTTTGATGCATATTCATGTTTTAATGTTGTTCGGAAAGTTTGAACTGATTTCAATCAAAGTTAATTTTTTACAAATTTTAAGTTACTCAAAATTGGGCCAAAGTCCCTGTACCTTAATTTTGCCAAAAACAAAAAGTAAAAAATGTTTCATTTATATTATCCTAATGCATATACATATTTTTTAGTTGTGTAAAAAAGTTTTAGCTGATTCCAATCAAAATTAGATTTTTTATGAACTTTTAAAGTTACTAAAAAATTGGACCAAAGCCTGTATGGATCTTTGGCCAAATTTTGCCACATTAAATAGGAGAAAAATTCCCTTT
>NW_003553174.1:0-1891 GCF_000090795.2 Amphimedon queenslandica | reverse complement strand
CGAGGACTTGGTGTGTAAGGCTCGCTTGAAGAGGCAAAGTGGAAGGAGACAAACCTTGGGACAGAAGAGAAACCAAGGGGAAAAGAAGCCTCCAAGGAAGCCTAGTGATGACTCTGAAGAGAAATAAAGGGGGCTACAAGTGCCATCGATGTGGCAGTACACAACACACTTTATTCGTGACTGTCCATTCAGAGGATGGGGAGCAACAAAAGAAGCTAGCCAGAGGTGCTGAGAATGAGGATTCTAACAAAATACAGAAATCACATGGCTCAACTCCATGTCAATCTCCAGTCCATACAATACTACAAAGAAGTGAGTTTCTCTCTTTCTCCTACTTGTTAATATTTCACGTTCCTTTGTTTTCATTAGGTGAGACATGCTGTCTGGAACATGATGTGCTCTACTAGCTTCATTTGGCTCCTGAACTGATTCTGTGTCCTCTGGCTAGAGTCTTATTTTGGAAATGGTAGGTTCATTACATGTACTATAATCTTGTTATGTCATAACAACAAGACTATAATGTCCCACCCTATGCCTCCCCTAGCATGATTAATATTGTGTTATGTCTGTGCATATGTCACTTCACGTAATAATGCATTTACGTTTGCTTTTGACTATCTGTATACACATTTGTTCCCTAATTAAGATTGGTTTAGAACTTGCTCTTTGTGTGTCTTGTGAATTTTAAGATTCAAATTTAAATTTTAAATATTCAATTCTAAAATAAAATTCAATTTTAAATTTACAAGTTGTTTGTCCTAATGTTATCATAAGATCATGTTAACTTGTATTCCTTTTCTTTTGATTAGGAGAGACTGATATAATCTGCCCTGCTAACTGGGATGGCCAGTCATGATCACTGGCCATGATCCAAAGGTACTGTACAGGGGCCAGACTGTGAAGCAATTTGAGAGCTGAGGACAGCATCAAATTCATCAGAGAAACCAGCAGACAGCTCCCTTATCCATGTGGCATCCTCCCATGTGCAATTTGTGTCAGTTAATCCCAGTAAACGTCCAAGAAAACCAATATGATTGTCGTATCATTATGGATACCAGCTAAGTAATAAATCAGGAGCCCAACCTTTTTCATGGGCTCCTGAATAGTTGTACTATGCATCATACATCCCTTTGCATGTGTACATGTAGTCCCGTTCTTTCAAACAAAATTTGAGAGTTTGAGATTGTACCCTTATACATTGTCTTATACAGATGAGTGGTGACCCTTTCCATTAGCTACACATGTACTACACAGTAATACTGTACCAATCCTATACCTGTCATTGCTTGATGCTTCTTCCTTTAGCTTAGGTTCGTCTCTACTTACTGATTCGACAAACGCTTGATCAGGAAGTAACCAAATAATGCTAAACTCACTTGTTTATAGTGTTTGCCTTTGAAAATAAGTCAATATATAGCTCTCATTGTAGGCTTATAACTAACATAACGTCAAATTTACGTACACGTGATTGGACATTTTGATGCAAATGACGCTTTAAAGTTGACACAATATTATAGCGAAATTTCAATTCTGCATTGCATTTTGTAGTGAGTGTTTGTTATTTTATAGCCAACACAAGTTATTTCATAATTATTATTATTGTGTATTATTAGTACATGAACATTGTGGTAGATTGTAAAGATTATTCTTATTACATTAAGGTTATAATAATAGACAAGGGTCATATACAGTAATATGGTAGGAAGCAATGGTAATAGATTATTAGTTAATGGTATGGTATTTAGTATTAAGTATAGGTTATACACCGAGGTCGAGGTTTCTATGGGATTTATTGACCGAGGGACGCAGTCCCGAGGTCAATAAATGCCATAGAAACCGAGACCGAGGTGTATAACCGTGTTCTACCATGCGTCCAATCAGATTAGATGCA
>NW_003553173.1:0-1891 GCF_000090795.2 Amphimedon queenslandica | reverse complement strand
ACTGGAATGAGTGGCAGCAAGAAGACCATGTGAGAAAGAAGCTTCACTTTTTCTTTACTAATCAGCAATATATGATAAACTTGCTGACAAAAAAGTTGCTGCCTTTGTATATCTGAGATAATATAGGTACTTTAGTACCTATAACCCAGCAAGTTGTTGCTCTAGCGCTGCACAAACGAGTGACCTCAACAATTTCAAGTACGAAGTGTCTACAGGTCCGGTAACCGGACACGATTTTCAGGGCTAGAGGTCCGGTAATAGGGGCTTCGCCCCTATATCTATATAATATTGGGGCTACGCCCCAGTATGAATAATCGAGTATAAATCCAAAGACCTGCATCACAAATGCAGCAGGGTCGTGGTGGTGTAGTGGAGAGGCTCGTGTGGATTGCATGGATGCGGGCACCGGTTCGAATCCGGTCAGGACTACTGCATGGAACTATGCTACGGTTTATGATTTTTTCTTTTCCTTTTTTTTAATGATTTTTTTGCTTGTTTCTCCTTTTTGGCTTTATTTAGGTCAAGAAATAACACACTCTCGTACATCTTAGCCTCCGGGGTCGTAGGGTTGGGGTGGGGGTTTAGTGTTTAGTTTTTAGAGCACCCTCTCGTACATCTTAGCCTCCGGGATCGTAGGGTTTTGGGATTAGGGTTTAGTGTTTCTTGATAAAAAGACAAAGTTCCATTTTGCACTATTGCGCATGCGCACAAGCTGTTTTACGGAGAAAAACGGACTGCCGGATCTCTAGCAATTGAAAACTGTGTCCGGTTACCGGACCTGTAGACACAGCCTTTCAAGTAAGTATAACTCTTCTTCAAGTAAGATTTAGAGAAATCTGTTCATAATTTTTTGAAGGCCATGTTCTAATCTACTGAAAAATGCTACCAGCTATCTCTAAAGTGCCAACACAACGGAACTTGGCCCAACTACTCGATTTTCTTACTTTGAAGCTTCTGTACCTAGCACTTGTATTTGAACAACACAAAACAGTTAAGAAAGACTTTTCCACGTCAAAAAGAAAGATCTAGGAGCTTAGAACACGCTGTGCTAAAGTTATTGTTTATTAAAAACAAATTTCAGTTGTACAGAATGAATGAACGAGAGCACTAAAGTGCATACCCTCGCCACAGTCTGTGTGTAACAATTTTAATAAATTAAGAGAAAAATAATTAGTGAAAGTTTTGACACAGAAAAGAAGCTTCAGCATGTAAAAACTTAGTGAATGTTTTGAGACAGTGATTTTTTGTTTTTTAGCCAGAGAAGAAGCTCCAGCATGCTTGCTGCACTGCTGCAGCAATGTAAAGGTGTGGCTGCAATGAAGGTGTGGCTCAATCAAGCCATGCTCCACCCGCACACACAGTAATGGTGGCACATGGCTCTAAGTGGTGAAGAAAGCTTTAGTTTTTCTTGACTTTTAAACAGTTTAGCATACATTTGTTAGGCTCTATTTGTTGCATACAAACGTCTATTGAGCCCCTGATGTTTAAAGACTCTGGCCCCTACTTCGGGAGAAGAGAGCCTCGTGTAAACTCACAAAAGTATACTGAAATTTTTGGGCTACCATATCTTTAAAACGAAGATGATTAGAGCAATTCCTCTCATATTAATGAAAGATGAGGCTTTGCTTTATTGTTTTATCTGCCCAGTTGCTCTTTTGCTCACACTATGAAAAAGTTGTCGGGGAACCGACCTACGTTTGGCGACTTTGCCAGCTTTTTACTCCACGGAAAAGAAAATTATAGCATTCCCAAGACGGAGAATAACTTTTTCTAGAGCCAGTGTTGATTATAAGACTCTCCAGGACTAGACAAAAAAGCAGTGTCAGCTCAAAAGTGGAGGCCAAGCGAACACACACACACACACACAGACAGGACGACTGCTTTACCCTCG
>NW_003553172.1:0-1891 GCF_000090795.2 Amphimedon queenslandica | reverse complement strand
ATAAGGATATACATGTACATGTACTGTATTGCAGGATTCATTGGTGAGGGATTAAATTTGTCAAGTCCTTAAATTACAAGAATACTCCAAATTGAAACTCACAAATTATTGTCAATTATTGTCTGACACGTGTTAGGAGTTAATAAAGTTACCAAAATTTAATTGGTCAGCCTATCAATTTAGACATTTTCTCTCAAAGTTCTCACGGTCAATAAATACTCTCATATGTTATACAAGTACATGTAAATTAATGGCTCAGTTGTTTGTGTATTTTTCCATTAAAAGTTGTTTTTATATGTACATGTATTGTTTATGTGTTGTTTATGGTCGGTTATTGTCACTGGTTACATATTCTGTGAATTTTGTGTTTGAATGAGATTATGTGATAATGAGACATAGGAGTGATTAATATTACTATTATAATAACTGTTAATAATACACTCATTCACTTGTTAATACTGTAGGACCGACAGTTGTTTGATGCTGCTCGAGATGGAAATATTGAAGGAATGAAATCAGCCCTCTCCAATGGGGCAGATATCAACTGGAGTAATCCTGATAGGGTAAGTGTATGATGTAGTGACTAGTGTATTAGTATGACTTGTATAATGTAAAAGTACCTGCAGTTTAGTTATAAATCAGTTTATTATATTAACATTGAGTAATTACCGTATTTCCTCATGGAAGGACCTAGGCATTTATTCTTATAGAGACCCGTTTGCTGGGTGTTTAAATGAAGTAGGTGTTTATATGAGGATAGACATTTAAATTCATTGCTGAGGAGTCTTCTTCTATGAACTTCCTTCTCAGCTACAACTGCTATGTTGCCTGTAGTGTGTGCCAGTAACCACGTGGGCAAAGTGGGTGTGGCATAGGCATCTAAACAAGCATGGGCATTTATTGTCAATGTTTTATGCTGTCTCTAGGCGTTTATACAGGTACGGGCATTTATTGGGAGTAGGTGTTTCCATGAGGAAATACGGTATGTTCCTCAAACACAGTATCCTATTGATGACACTCATAGTCATTGAATTATTATGCTTGCATTATTAGTTACTGGTTGAAAATACTGTAAAATTATAAGAACTTTATAATAATGGTGTAAAAAAATTGATTTTATTTATCATTTTGTATGTACTTTATTTGTTGTGTTTATTTCTTATAGCGTAACATGACTCCATTACATGCAGCAGCTCAATATAACAAGAGTAATGCTGTCCAGTGGTTACTCAGTAAAGGGGCTACCGTTGACTCAAGAGCTGGTGTGAGTTGTATATTGAATGACACACATTATTACAACATGATGTAATGTAGTACATGCTAGTTGATAATAAACCAGTTCCAATACATGTTTTTTCTTTATGTATTAGTTTACCTTGCACGTTGTAATTTTTAATGTGATAAAATTTTGTTGTACACATTTTTGTGAGGAGTATACTGTGCCATCATGAATTACATGTATAGTACATGTATTTGAATTATGTGTAAACATGTACATAATACATGTACAAGTAGTATGATCTTTTGATATTTGTGTATAATTACTTTTAGTTTAGAGTGTGTTTTATTTATTTTATTAATGTAGAAATTCAACAATACATGTGTACAATACATTACATTACAATACATTGGCCACACATTTTATTACAAATTTGATGTTTTGCTGCTAGTTTGAATCTTTACCATAAAGTGCAATGTAGCTTAATTACCGTATGGGTACAAATGATTTTAATGATTTTGTGAAAAAATTAAATTCGCTAGTAAATTTTCTGTCTCTGTCTTTATGTCTCTCTCCCTCCCTCCCTCTCTCTCTGTCTCTTTGTCTGTCTCTGTCTGTCTCTCTCTCCGTCCGTCCATCCCTCTCTCTGTCTCTAAATTTGTCTCTGTCTGT
>NW_003553171.1:0-1891 GCF_000090795.2 Amphimedon queenslandica | reverse complement strand
GTTGTGGGCGTGTTCGATCATTGATCCATCAATGGCTACCTTTTGCATCTCGCTTAGAAAAATTGCAACAAGTAAAACATCTTCCTTAATATTGCTATTTGTGAAGTAAGGATAGACCATTGTGGTAATAATATACTTGTTAAGATTTGCTGCTGCTTGTTGTATTTCAGGAAGAATAACGATAAATGATGTGCAACAATCGAAAATTCATGTGTTCGATTCGCAACTTTTATGCTTTGTAAAAAATTGCAAAGATACTTAAGCTGTTTCAAAGACATACCACCTTGATCTACTAAGTCTAAGCTTTGCAGCAATGCCAAAGTTGTAGGTAAAAGAAGTCTAGTTTAGAAGAAATCGCGTTCGTAAATGGATGGTGACCGGAAGTGAGTGTTTGACTCTAACAACACTTGAATTAGCTCAATTGAATGACAGATTATCAGGTCAGACACTACGGGAAAGAGTAGAAGCATTTGTTCTGAGATTGGCTGAGCTTCTTGGTGATCTACCAGAAAAGATTGATGAATTCTTGTCTATCATTAAAGAGATCGACACTCTCATTGCTGAGAAAGCAGCCAATAATATTTCTCAAAGCTATGCTAATTGTATGTTTACTGTTTAGAAGATCTATTTATCATTATTGTGACAATAATGTTTTACTATAGATAAACAGGTTGCAAAGACTAATGATTCTGATAATGGCCAATCTACACGAACTAAAGTTGCCCCATCTACTCCTGACATAGGTAATTAGTACAATGGGTACATTGCATAGATTCAAGTGTATGTCTTATTTTAGCTACCAAATCTAGTGGTCATCAAGATTGTGAATCAGAGGAACCAGTAAGTTTATGAGTGATGATTATTATCCTTATATCTAATAATAGTTAACCAGTGATTGGCCATGGGCAAAAAAGAAAAAATCTGATGAGGATATTGTGTACCACTACACAACCAACCCAGGAAGGAATCGTGGCATTGTATTGATTATTAACAATGTTAAATTTTCAGATAAAGACACCCCAAATCGAGATTCGTCAAAAAAAGATGAAGAAAAGCTTAAAAAAGCATTTGACAAATGTCGATACGAAGTTATTACCAAGAGAAACCTGGAAGCTGATACAATGAAAGAAGCTATTGAAGAAGTAGTTGAGAAAGATGTCACTCGTGACCATGACAGCTTCATTTGCTGTATCTTGTCTCATGGTAATCCAGCAGGAATTGAAGGAGTTGATGGTAAAACTGTTACTGTCACTGAACTTGCAAATATTGTTAATTGTGACTGGCTCCATGGGAAACCAAAAATATTTGTCTTTCAAGCATGTAGAGGGACTGGAATGCCAGAGCGAATGGTGGCCGATTTATCAATTCCTTCCGGTTCCAGAGAAGAAGAGGAGGTAATGGTTCCTGATGGTCGCTCTATTGCATTACCTCCAGAAGCTGATTTCCTCTTTGCTTTCAGTACAGTAGAGAACAATAAAGCATTGAGAGGTGTGTATTCTGGCTCTCACTACATCACAGCTTTATCTAATGCCATTATTGATTATGGATCAAAGCTTAGCATTGACAGGATACTGCTGGTTGTTAATCATAAAGTGGCAGGTGAGCCCAAGACAGTTGAAATAGTAAAGGATGGGAAAACGGAAACGTGCATATACCACCAGATGCCTGAAATAAGGAGCACTCTGCGAGGCTACTTCTACTTCCAAAACAATTAATTTTTGCTTCAATGTTTTTAAAAAACTTTTTTTGATAGAATAATCTTAAGTGATGTATTTGCTAATGGCATATGCACCATTTACTATAGTAAATGTCTTAGAACGTGTGAGCTGGATTAAGTGGTTGACCGCACCACTTGGTTATAAAATGAACAACATCCAAGCACTCTTCATTT
>NW_003553170.1:0-1892 GCF_000090795.2 Amphimedon queenslandica | reverse complement strand
TTTCATTTGTAGAAGTGAACGTACCATTATTTAAACTGAAACTGAATAGAAACAAAGCAACGTTATATTGCAGTAGTCGTCCTGGAAATATTTGTTGTTCATATTCATTGTGATTCTGTGTTTCAATGATGTCAGTATCACTTGGTAGTGTGTCATTGCTGTCAGGATCACAAAAAAAGAATCGAAAATTGCTTGATACACTAGCTTTAGCATTTGTCAACTTAAAATAATTAAATGAAGTGATAAACCCATATATATCATTTCCAGCTACTCCAGCAGTATTATTCTTTAATGTAAGAGGAATTGAGGTGGAGTTTTGTTTAAATTGAAATTTACTGTTCTCATCAATATAAATTCCTCCTCCTACAAGAGATGCATGATTATCAATAAACTCCAAGTTAGCTGATGGTGATAGGGCCACAACAGATGAGTCCTTTATTGCTATTCCTCCTCCAGCTACTCCAGTATTATTCTTAAATACTAATCTATTTTCTACAGTTACTATAGATGATGTGATCTCCAGTCCTGTTGATGGAGCATTAGTAACAGTAATGTTACTAAGCTTAAGAAGGATAGAAAGATACCTTTGTATCACATTTTTCCTGTTTCCAACAAGTTCTGTATCTATAACACTGATATGAGTAGATGATGTTAATAAGCCTCCATCAATGAATAAACCATAAGAATTGTCACTTATTGAACATGACTTAACAGTAATAGCAACATGATGGTCAAAAATATCTTTATTTGTAGCAAAACGTATTCCTCTCCAATTGTTGTGAGATTGGCAGTCTTCAATTTCAATAATTGATAGTGATTCAACACCTTCAATATTACAATCTTTTGATATCCAGCTGTTAAGAAGTTGAAAAAACTCAAATCCATTGTATGCATTAGATACTGATAAATTGGCAGCATACAGAGAAAAAAGAGATTCTGTGAAATAATAATCAACACCTCCTGAACTAATATTGACATTATCAATAATAACTGATATATTATATGAGGTACCATGATACATATCAAACCATAAGTAGCCAGTCATATTAACATTAGTCAGTGTCAATGAGTAATGGTGTAATTCATTGTAACACACTCGAGGTGGACCATAGCCAATACTTATAATACCATCAAAAGCTGAAGATGCTATCTTGCTATCAAAAACATTGCGGAATAAGACCCAGTTTTCAAAAATAGAACCAGTAATTGTGATATTACTTGAAAATTGAAAATATATTCTGCATTGTTGAAATGATAAGTTACTGAAACTGACATGACTGCTAGTTCTAATACTGATCGTAGACCCAGATGAGCAGTGAATAGTAGGTGACTGGTCCAGTCCATGTAGAGTTATATTCTGTACTGAGTCCATTGTGACAGTAAACTTAATGACACTAGTAGTTCCAATGAAGTAGAAGATGCTGTTACTGTATTGAGACATATTCCCAGCATACACTGATAAAGGATTACAAGGTGACTGAGTAACTGAACTGCAGCTCGAACTGCAGTCATCAGACACATAATACTGACCAGAGGAGACACTGCAGGAGCTACTGAAGAATAAGAGAACAACCACTAACAGGAGAGACATAGCTACTGTCTGTACTGACTGACTAGTGTATACTTGCAGGCTGTGAGTGATGACTTATATAGACTACTTGTTCTCCAAATATGGAAATCTGATGTTTAGTTGTGATGATTAGATTCAATCTAATTAATACAATAATTATCATTCTTTTTATTTGATCATTATTCACTAATAATTCTCAATTAATGATCTATTCTATAATTCCTTAGTTGAAGAGAAAATGAGTTAATAATTATTATAAAGAAATATACATATAACTGGTAGTCATTTAAAATTAGTTTCTCTATATCTCTTCTACTCCATC
>NW_003553169.1:0-1892 GCF_000090795.2 Amphimedon queenslandica | reverse complement strand
CACTGATGAGTGACCAGGACCAGAAAAAAAGGTAAATTTATGAATTTTCTCTTTTAATACCAGCATACCTTTCCTGATGCATGTATACATGCACTTTAACCATTTAAATGATGGAAATGAAGTAGGGTCTGGCTATGCAAGCTTATGTTGTTTAGAAAGTTTGTGCTTATTTTGATCAAAATTAGATTTGTACGAATTTATAAAGTTGCTCAAAAATGGGATCAATGTCTCTGCAGGGTCATGGGCCAAATTTTGGCAAAAGATGAAATTGAGGAAAATTTATGTTATTATAATTTGTGACCATAATTGACAAAAGGTACCTTATGGCAGATTTTAAAATGGATGAAAAATATCAACCTGTGAGTACTGTGTGGGACAATCATGGTTTCTCAAAGTTACTTAGTAACTTTTTGCATCCTGTGGAGTAATTTTATGATAAATAGAGCTCAGGAAGTTGGTTTTTTTTGGCTATAAAGACAAATTTCACTACCCGCCATAAGGTATCTTTTGTCAATTATGGTCACATTTTCTGATACATAATGTACGGGTACATTTTTTATGTTGTGTTGAGAGTTTGAGCTGATTCTGATCAAAATTGGATCTTTATAAATTTTTACGACTTGGGTGCTTGATTTTACTCATTTTCAGAATTTTATGGTTCACATAAGTTACAATTAAGTAATGTGATTTTATTATTTATTTATTTATTATTCTTCATAGGTTGAGTAGGTGGACTTGTCTTGCCCTGCTCCTTTGCTACCTGTGGAGGAAGGAAGACCGTATCTTACAGCTACTCTGTAAGTGATATAGTAATAGTAAATATTGTAATATTTCTAGGAGAAATGGTAGTAACTTTAAAAATTGAAGCTGGAATCAGCTTTAACTTTCTACATACAATGTACATGTAGCTCAAGTACATCAATCTGTATTAGATTGATAATAGAAAAATAATAGAAAATGTAATAAAAATTAGGGTGTTTTGGAGCCATTTTTGGATAAAATAATTAGTCTTTTTTAATTGCAAAAATATTTGTCAGAATTGCTTGCCGGAAACTTTCTATGCAACATAAGTACATCAATATGTATCAGATAATGTAATGCAAATTTGGGCTAATTTTGGGATCTTTTTTGCAGAAAACCATAGTCTTGGGTATTTTTGGAAAGCTGGCCATTAAAAATAATGCTCATAACTCTAAAAATATTTTTTGGAATCAGCTCAAACTTTCTACACGGCATAAGGACATCAATATTGTATCAGAAAATTTCATAAAATTTTGGTTGATTTTGGAACCATAGTTTGAAACAAACCATGGACTATAGCCTTGTGTATTTTTGAAAAATTGCCATTTCTAACAATAGTTGTTTCTTGAAAAAGATTGTCAGGATCAGTTCAAACTTGTTACATAGCCTTAGTACATCAATGTGTATCTGTAAACGTAAAAATATGGGTGATTTGACTGATTTCAGGGCCATGTTTTGGAAAATACCATAGGCAATAGCTTTAGGTTTTATTTGAAAATTAGCTGTTTTTAAAATAGCTCATAACTCAAAAAAATGTTTCTCAGAAAAGTATAGTTTGAGAGAGAGAGGAATCACTGTTAATGTATAATCATTATAAATAAATTAATAAAAATTGTTGTTATTGTTTTCAAGGAGTCGAATTATTGTTAATTTTTATATTTTAAACTTAATTATATTTTGTGAATGTCTACAATGCCACACTAACTACTATAAAGCAATCCCAAAACAAATTGTAGAGTAACTCCCAAGAAATATAGGGAGGCAAGTGAATGTAAATGTACCTGTTTCTCCTTCTTTGCTTTCTCTCTCTCTTGTACTGTACATGTTCACTTCTCTCCTTTCTAGCACTTTATTAACATCATCCCTCTCTC
>NW_003553168.1:0-1892 GCF_000090795.2 Amphimedon queenslandica | reverse complement strand
AATTCACAAACACGGAAATCCATTTCATACAGTTCAAGATGGCTGAAAAGTAGAAAACCACAAAAATGAAAGACACAAAATTGATTTTTTGACAGATCCGCAAAAATATTGGGCCACGAAAATTTCCCACTATACAGTAGTACTCTCTCCCTCTCTCAACCTTCTTTCTCCTTTATTTCTTCTCTAACCCTTTCAATTTCTCTCTCTTCTTAAATATTAACTATCAAGAACATTAAGATTGGCATATTAAGATCTTGAGAAATTACGTGTCAAAGTTTTAGCAATGGAGATCAATTTACCAAAACCACTAAATTCATAGCTTTATTAAAATCACACTCACATGCACAAAATTAAACTTTTGGAAATCAAGCACTGCCAGTATTCTCTGCCAATAATCTGTGGAGAACGATGATCAATTTTAAATTTATGCCATCCTCCTTTTTAAATCTCTTTTCACATACAAAAATAACCAAAAACATTAATATTAATAAAACTAAGCTATCAGTCAATAACAAAAAGTAAAATAAAACTAATAATCTAATAAACAACAAGTCGGTTGTTACTCCAATCACAAACATAAAAGAGTCCATTTTTATCAAAATTTGATCTATAAGGATTCTTAAACTGACCAATATTACTGCCATAAATTCCAAACTTTCTAACAAACACACCATCACTAGTGAAGACTGATATACGATGATTGATCCATTCACTAACATACACTAGACCAGTAGCTGCAGTGTCTATTGTTATACCTACTGGCTTATTAAGCTGTCCAGGACCAGATCCTTTAGTGCCAAACTGACCCGCAAACTTTCCAACTGGAGAGAACTTCTAAATGCGATAATTATCCCTATTAGCAACATACACTAATCCTTGACTGTCAATAGCAATATCACGTAGATACTCAAAATGTCCATTAGCTGATCCTTTACTACCAAATAAATGAGAGAAGGTTAGATCAGGATTCAACACTTGTATGCGATCATTATTCATATCAGCAATCGTCCTGTTATAGAAGAAATGGCTATACCAGAAGGATAATTGAATTGTAGTGGTCCACTGCCATACTTAGCAACTGATGCCATAAGGTATCCATCCATGCTTATCTTCTGGATACTGTGATTATCAGATACAAGAATGAATTTGTCTGGAGTAATGGCTACACCACTAGGACCAGAAAACTTAACATTACCAATTCCTCCTTCCCCTCCTCATGATTTCACTTTCTTTCCTTCTCTATCCAGTATTGTTATACAGTCACCATAATGCTCAGTTATTATAACATGATTATCATCACTTACAGCAACTCCCCAGGGACCCTTAAGCCCATTTATAGCACGTACTGGAGTGATGCTACCAAGGTAAGGATTGAAAGAGATGACTAGTGAGGTATCCTCAAGGTGTACATCATATACTTGTACTTTTACTGTATGAGTACCACGTGTTGAAGGGTTACACTGTATCCTATACACTCCAGGATCAGTGCTGGTGGTAGTGACTGTAGAGTGAATGGGTTGATTACCTTTACCAACTGGTACTAGACTACACCTCAAAGAAGAGAGGGGAACACACAAAAGAGATGAATCTGGTGCCTCCATTGAGAGTGAAAACGAAACTGCTTTGCCAGCAGGTGTAATACAATCAATCTTTATGACTTTATACTGCTGTATTGAGACAATATCTCCAATGTGATGTAGCGATTTGATATCTTTACTCAATACAAAGTCAGCTTTTTCCTTTGGATGTAACCCGTCCACATTGATCCCTGCAGTAATTTCACTCATACGCTCCATCATCTGTTTCTTAGACCTCAGGAATTGTTGAGGAATGCCTGTCTTCAGGCTCTGTTCTACATAATCCTCAACATCCTCCAGGAGACTCAAACTCAT
>NW_003553167.1:0-1893 GCF_000090795.2 Amphimedon queenslandica | reverse complement strand
GTGTGTTTAGTTGGGCTGGTTGTAATGATAAGCCATTACGTAAAGATGTACATGAACACACTGCTGATACTAAACACATGACACTATTAGCTGTAGCTTGTGGACAATTGAAGAAAGAAAATGAACAAATGAAAAAAGAAAATGAGAAAATAAAAGAAGAAAATGAAGAAATAAAACAGCATGTCAAAATGCTACAAAATGAAAATACAATCTTAAAGGATCATGTTCACAATGCCACAGTTCCTGATTCTTATCCATTATTACCGATTGAGGTTCCGGATAATAACACAACAGTTCATTTCTACACTGGTGCATGTGGGCGACACATGTCAGCTAGAATGATAGTTGCAGAAAATTTTAATGGCTTTATATTACTCGCATTTCATAAAGGAAAATTTGATAAATATAATCCAAAAATTCCAAATATGTTTGTCAAACATAAGATTCAATTCATTTCAAGCTTATTACCATCATTTAAAGTCTTAGATAACACTGAAGCTGCCGATGAGCTTTTACCTCATGATGTACTGGATACCATCACTGGCATTGATGATATGCCACCTGGAGTTATTAGTAGAGATATAGCTTTTGCTACCATGATAAAAATTTATTCAGAATAGCTAGTGTACATAATTTTAGGCAATTTGAATTTCATTTAAACAAACTCATGCAATCGTAGTGGATGGTTAACTATATTACTATCATTATTACAACTACTGTTATTATTATTATAACTTGTGTGCACATGCACATAACACATCTCAGATTTCTCTCTCTCATCAGTCTCATGTTAGTATCTCTCCTTTGTGACTTTTGTCCATTATTTTGTTATCAAAGAGAATCTTATTGCCAATCCTTGATAGTGCACAAGCTGGAGTTGATCTATAGCCTTCTTATTTTAGCTCTTTTATATTAACTGGTATTACTAATCACGATACCACTCAATATGGGAGGGGCAATATCATAGATAGATTTCATTTACTCTAATATCTATGGCAATATTTATACCTATTCAGGTATGCTTTGCATAGGCAACAGCACAGATATGTGGTGGCAGTGGCACTCATTTACCTTTGACTAGTTTAAATTTTACGAAGATTATGTTACAGAAGAATATGAGGGAAAATAAATAATAATAATTAATTAATACTTTATCATTATCTGTTACAATAAGAAAAATAATATTTAAAGATTATTATGCTGTCGACATTAACACATTACTAATGATAATAATAATAATAATAATAATGGATTAAATGTGATCAGTACAA
Source organism: Amphimedon queenslandica (assembly GCF_000090795.2). NCBI lineage: Eukaryota > Metazoa > Porifera > Demospongiae > Haplosclerida > Niphatidae > Amphimedon > Amphimedon queenslandica. Next base: position 622 of record NW_003553167.1, on the reverse strand, counting down.
TATGTACAACTAAATAATAATAAAAAAAATAAATAAAATAACAAAAGAATAAGAGAGAAAGGGAGAGAGTTCATCTCCTCACTAATTCATAACATAACAACTCAATATCAACTGATCATTCACATATATAGATACATGCACTTGACATCAGTCTTAAGTACATATAATCAATATGCTGGTATACATATACATGTACACACCATTGTGCAATGATGATAATAATAATATTAATAATAATAATAATAATAATAGTGAAGAGATAAAATAAGAATGTTGAGTTTTGGGGAATAGTAGTTTGACACATAAAAACAAACAAAAAATAAAATATTTATAATATAATCTGATATATTGTATAGTTGCAATGCTCCTTAAAACAAAGAAAATAAATAAATAGAGTACATTATCAATGATCGTACACCATCAATTTTCGGACACTTGTTTTAGGAAAACTATACATTGCCATCTCATGAAACTGCAAAGTATTATAGCAATAGTTATCCTTTATTTGCGTGACAAAACTTGTAGCTCTAGCAAGAGTGCATAGAAAGTTATAAGCTCTCAAAGCGTGGTGTCCGACAATACCAATGATCGGCCAAAATTCTCAATCTTCGGACTGTCATTT
>NW_003553165.1:0-1893 GCF_000090795.2 Amphimedon queenslandica | reverse complement strand
TCATTCATGATGCACTTGTTGATGCTTTAAAACTTGGAAAGATTGAAGGAAGTTTCGTTACTAGGCCCAATTCTTTAGAAAAGCCAAGCAATGAAGAGAACTCTGAAAAGTCTTTTGAAAGAAAACATTCTTTTAATGAGGAGACGGAGCTATGAGGAAAAACTGTTTAATAATGAAGGGGGAAATGATGATTATGCAGATCCATACTTGATTATTCTTTATTGCTGATAATTGTCTTGTTTTTATTTTAATATGATTAGTTGGAATGAATCCGAACATGGTAATGTAAGCTTGAAAATAAAAAAAATTTTAAGGGGATTGTATACATAAGAGCTAGGAAAAGCAAACATGCCAAGCATGAGGCAAAAATAGTAATGTGTCACATTATTTCAGCTAATTATGCTGTACATTTTTTAAATTGTTTTTATTACACTAAAAAGCTATAAATCTATGTTTTTACAAAACTGCATTATAAACTTAAAGTGGGCAATCACTGAGCCTATGCATCTTATGAATCCGCCCCCCCCCCCCCAATAAACACCCGGTTAGCGCATTATTCCTGGATAGTTGTCCGGAGTTAGGTGTAACTGTTCCTGGAAACTATCCATAGGGATAGACACTATGAATAATAAGTAGTTTAGCTTAGTTAATGATTAATGAATAAGGGGGAGGGATGTCAAGGAGCTATGGAGGCTCACTCAGGAGCTCGCTCAGGAGGCTGAAAGCCTGAAACATCAAGAAAGGCAGCTCAGTGGATCATGGTTTTTTAAATCACGAAGTGAATGGAGTACTGGTTAGTATCTAGTAGGCTTACATGTATATAAACATTATCCAGTAGTCAATTACTGAATATATATAATCCATTACTATTAGTCGAGCTATTAGTACTTATGGTTGCTGTACAAGTTGCAGCCAGTCTTTAACTGTTCATTTGATATTGTTCCTTAGTCCTTGTCCACGCATACTATGTTTTACAGTTGAATAATAATAATAATAATAATAATAATAATAATTATTATTATTATTATTATTATTATTATTATTATTATTATTATTATTATTATTATTATTGCAGTAAAGCATATTACTGTTACTATTACAATAAGCCATTGTTATTAATAAAAAATAACGTTGTGATTTAAGTGGTTTTAAGGTGTCTGTGCATTGGATTTTTTTGCTGGCATGAAGTTTTTTAGAAAGGCATCAGTCATTGGGCACAGGATGAAAAGCCTCTGCATTGATTAGTTGTTTCCAGCTATACTTGTTATTGTCACTCATAGCATATTGCTATACATGTAATACCAGTCTGTGTTGTGTTATGGGAATTACATTATACTGAATTACTTCCTGATGTTCACAAAAACTCTTGCTTTTACTATTATGCTACTTTACTTAGTACCCTGTAATCATTACTATTGCCCCAGGGTGTTGTGTCTGTGCACCATATGGTTTGTGTCTGTGTGCGTAAGATTTACAAGCAGCCATCAATCATGCAGTCTAAGCTAACTTGCAATGTGGTATTATAATAATCCTTATAGCTGTTTATGCATCTTGTAATAGTATACTGAATAATACGCAATCTTGACATGTACGTGTGTTGTTAATAAGTACTTAAGGGTGGAAATATTGAATGTTGTTTTACCAGCACAATATCTCATTTTGATATCACAATAATTACTAATAATTGTGTTCATCAAAGCTGTTACAATAACAATGATCCTTTGTAATGGTTCCTAGCCTAGAAAATCCAACACAGTACATGTAACTTAGTCTGGATTAGTAGTGGTACCTTTTACATCACACTTGTGCTAAGGGTTACGATATTTGATTACATGTACCACTCACATGTATAGTAAGAAATGATTATATTCTGTTAGCTACAATATTATCATG
>NW_003553164.1:0-1893 GCF_000090795.2 Amphimedon queenslandica | reverse complement strand
AGGAGGAGCAGGTGATGGAGAGTTTAAGAGTCCTCATGATATTGCTATTGACAGTGAAGGTTTAGTGTATGTCACTGATTATAATAATCATCGTGTTCAAAAATTCACTCATGATGGTAAGTACCTGTCTAAGTTTGGTAGTGAAGGATCTGGTCCTGGTCAGCTTAAGTCTCCAGCAGGTATTGCAGTAGATAATGCTGGTTTAGTGTATGTTAGTGAACAAAGTAATCACCGTGTCTCAATCTTCACTAGTGATCGTGTGTTTGTTCGTAGTTTTGGAGAGAAAGGAGCTAACGAAGATCAGTTTCAGAGTCCTTATGGTGAAATGACATTTGATAAAGATGGTCTCCTTTACATTTGTGATAATGCCAATAATAGATTAGTAATGTATTGATAACATAATTAATTAACTAGTTTTATAACTAATAATTTTATAATTGTTTTAATTTTTAAATAAAATGGCGGCCAAAAACGAGGAAGAAGCTCGGGAAGAAGCAATGGAGACTGAGAGCAGCAGTGAAGGAAAGAAAAGGATACACTTTGGGAGTTTAGAAGAGAAAGAGAGAGAGCGTTTACTATCAGGACAATCCTCCTTTACGTCATCTTCTGTCCTAGCTGGAATAAAAGCTGGAAACATTAACATTACTAGTGGTGCGTGGGCGTAGTACATGTACATGCATGTATTATTTTATTTGTTTCAGATTCTTCAGTTGATGTTGCTCAGTTGCCTGACAGACAGAAAGTACTGATAGATGAATTTGAAAAGAAGAAAAGAGTTAGTTTTTAATTAATTAAAACTCTGCTCGTAGCCCCATAGATATTAGAGTAAATGAAAGGGATTGGAAATGGGGCGTAGCAACAGAAAATGCGGGTTGGGTCACCACATGACAACCATCAGTGTTTTGATTGATTTCCCATCTCCTCCATTGGTGAAGTTGCTCTGGCAGGATTTCGAATGAAATTTGTGCTGCTCCAGGATAGCACTTGCTTTTGATATATAGCCTATTCCACATAGAATTTTAAAACTACCTGCAGCAAGGTTTTTATCTCCAAAAAGCCATTTTGCAGCCAGTTAGAGGTACACAAAGTCGCCTGTTTTTGAAACACTTTATCGTTCGTAAAACACTCAAGCTTCATTGTATCAATACACAAGTTAGCTCATTCCATAGGAGATTTCAAGCTCTTTAAAACGGTTATACTTATTCGTAGCTCAAGAACAAAATGAGTCTCTCAGAGGGGGAAAGATGGTATTTCTAGTTAATGAGTGACGCGGCTACTAACACATGCATTGATTTACTGAACAAAAAATATTAATAAAAAGCATAAACACTGGTTAGTATTGTGTGTGAGTTTTGTTTGCATGAATTGTATTCTCTTGGAGTTATTCAAGAATAAAGCAAAAAAATCCCTATTTTTTACTCCAAAATCGGTCAAAAAATCCCAACCCTCCTCTGTTTACTTTAGCAACAATACAAATGAATGGAGGTTTGCCCACGCCCACGCTTCCGTTTCCAATCCCTTTCATTTACTCTATTATCTATGATAACTCCAATCACTTCTTGCTCCACCCATAAATAGGTGCGGTCTATTGTAGTGCCAACGTCTGATTCTGAAGTGAAAGCAAAACTGAGAGAAATGGGACAACCTATTTGTAAGCTTATAGTATAGCCTCTCTTAATGGACACTCTCTATAGCGTACTCCTCCATTTAACGGACCTCACCTAGTGTACCAATTACATTCCTTATTGTGTAAAATAACCTCCACATAAAGGACACCTCTGTATAACAGAGACACCTTCAAAGTGTCCATTATATAGAGGCTAGGCTATATACATGCATGTATATTAATGTGTTTTTCTCTTCCCTCCATTTCCAGGTTTGTTTGGCGAAGGA
>NW_003553163.1:0-1893 GCF_000090795.2 Amphimedon queenslandica | reverse complement strand
GAATCCTTCACAATGGCCCAACTCGACACAATTTTACATATGCTCGAATGTAATAACTCAGAAACAAAACCATCCCCGATTAACAAGGATAATGATGGTTCTTTCCATATAAAACAAACAGGTACGAATACATGAACATTGTAAAGTAATGTGGAATTCATGTATGTCACTCAAACTAACACAATATTGTTCCATTCATCTTTTAGCATCTCAAATGTTGACATTGGTCACACTATTTCCACTCCTATGTGGTGATGTTGAAGTGGAAAATGACAAACACTGGGATTGCTACCTCATTCTTTTGGCAATTTGTGATATGGCCTTTTCTTTTGATGTCCAGGAAAATGATCCTACTAAATTTTGATGGATGGTACAAGTATATCTTGAGTCTTTTGTGACGCATTATACTCCTCAATTTTCTGTCACACCAAAGATGCATTATCTTGTTCATCTCGCTAAACAAATGACTCTGTGAGTACATGCATATTTTTCTGCATTTTTCATGTATTATAATGGACATATGTGACCATAATTGACGAAAGGTACCTTATGGTGGATTTTTAAGCTCATTATTATAATAAAAAATATCAACCAGGAAGTGCTGTGTTAGTCAACAATTGTTTCTAAAGGTTAGATAGTAACTTTTTGCATCCTCTGGAGTAATTATATGATAAATGGAGCTCAGGAAGTTGGATTTTTTAGGCTATAAACACCAATTTTCCTATCTGCCATAATGTGACCTTTTGTCAATTATGGTTACATATACATTTATGTACTGTAGGTTTGGTCCACTAATACACCACTTGTGTATGAGGTTTGAGTCAAAAAATGCACAAATCAAAAGCTTCGTTACACGCTGCTTTAGAAATGTACCTCTTTTCATTGCAATACGCAATCAACAGTATCTTTCATACCATTTATACACCCGGCCAGAACGACATTCCTCCAATTTCTTATATGGTGGTGATCAAGTTTCAGGTAAATCTTGTAGTTTGACTTAATTGCTACTTCATGAAACAAACATATAGGAGATTCACAAAAGTTTGACCATTATAGGGAAGGTATTGAGAAGCTGCTAGACATACTCAACAATTCCCTTTTTGGCTTAAGGTAAAAAATCTAACAAAGCTATATGTACATGTACATTTGCTATTATATACAGTTGTAGGTGCAAGTTTGTAATAATTAATGGATCGAATACAAACCTGGATATGTCATACGCATAAAAACAAGTGAGCCTTCCTATGACTTTCACTACGAACTCGTTGATTGCATCCTTATATATGAAGGCCACAAGATCTTCCTAACAACAATTCTAGAAATAAAGAAATTTCTTAAATCACTTTGTGCCTTTTAAGTTTCCCCCACACATAACGTCAAATATGTGCTTCATGGTTCTTTGTATTGTCATGGAGTGGTACATATACATACCAAATCAGGAAACTTGTACATTATTGACAAAAATTGTTTTAAGGATTTATTGTGTTTATTTTAGTATGACATGCATTGTTACAAAGTTATTTTCATTTGCTCTTATGTGATGTGTGATAAAATATTTCTGCTACAATAAATCACATGGTTATACTCCCAGGTGTTTTGGGGTATGTTGCACAATTATTGTACATGTATTATTGGCATATGGACATACAAACATGTATTATTGGCATATGGACATACAATGTACATGTATTATTGGCATATGGACATATAATGTACATGTATTACTGGCATACGGACATACAATGTACATGTAGTATTGGCACACGGACATACAATGTACATATATTATTGGCATACAGACATAATAATGTACAGATATTATTATTGGCAAATGGACATACAATGTACATGTATTAGTGGCCAATTAAGGGATCATCATACAAACGCAATACC
>NW_003553162.1:0-1893 GCF_000090795.2 Amphimedon queenslandica | reverse complement strand
CAGTTTATGGAGCACCTGATGCTGTTCCAACATTGCACTACTCTGTCCCAATAGAAGGTGTGGCTAAGCCTGTTACACTGTATATTCACAGGTCACGAAGAACTACTCATCCTACTGCAGGTAATGTTAAGCCAATTTACTATTATTTATTTAGTGTACATTAGATGCTGCTAGTAGTAGTGGTAGTAATGGAACTCTACCTGTTAAAAGAAGAAGAGAAGGAGGTACACTATGATAGCTACATTGCATATACATTATAACTATTGCCTGTGTTATTGTTGTTATAGGTTTTGATATTAAAGCAGCTAAGCAAAAGATTAAAAGGGTTATGAACGAGAATCATGCAGACTTTGCAGAACTTTTGGAAAGTTCTCTTAAAGAAATTGCTAACAAACTGTTTGAAGCTAAAATCATTACCAAGCAGGTTCAGAGGTCACCTACTTATGATGCTATAGCCTCAAGTTTTCTATCTATGATGAATCTATTGGACTCTAAGTCTGACCTAGAGAAGCATTGTGTGAAGTATCTTGAGGCTCTGTCTAGTGTTGGGGGACCAATAGAATTTGCTGCTAATCTCTTGAGGGAAAAATGGACAACAGCTCTGGAGGGTGCACTTCAGTTAGAACAGTCTGTGAAAAGAGTTAGAACTAATGATGATGACATTGCACTTGATGATTTTAATTTGGAATTTTAGTTTTAAATTTATGTTCTTATGTCTTATAATGTAGATGCCATATGCTACCATTTAGCTGGAAACTTTTTATGAATTAAACTTTTGCTGTTCCACCCAAAAATCATTTTCATGTATTTAATTTTTATTATTAAACCATTCTGCCAGTTGTGCTTTATTATCTAGATTTTTTGTGGATTTTAATTTTGCAAATCTCAAAATAACCCCAAAATGACGCAAGTTTAGTTCTAGCTGTGCGGTATGCAAATTGCAAAAGGTTTGAAACTTAAAGTACTATAAATGTGCTCTCAAAGAATGAACAATTTTTATTACATCTTTGATGCTTACCAGCCTATGTGAGTCCAAGATTATACCAAGTTTTGTCAAGCCTAACCATCAAACTAAATTAGTGGATGGTCCTGACTTCATGAGAATAATGTAGTTTGTGTTTCATCATGTACAGAGTGTATGTTAGAATATAAAGTAAAATAAAGAAGTACAAGAAAGACAGTGATGATGATTATGTTTTAAGTTGGGTTTAAGAGACCAATTAAGAACCAATCCTAACACTTGTAAGAGATGCATATACACAAATGATGTATTGCTACTCTTTCAACATTTCATCTTGTACATGCATATACTTCTGTTTTCCCTCTTTCTTCCTTTCCCTCTCTTTCTCTTTCCTTTCCCTCTCTTTCTCTTTCCTTTCTCATGTAGTTACATAATAAGGACATAGGTTCTTCATGTGGACATGATTTGGTTTCATTTATTTTTGAAAGTAGATCTAGATTAATCAAGATACTTCTCCTTTATTAGGTAAGCACTATTTCTCGTTATGTGTCTATTGCTTTATGTTCCTCTCCTCCCTCTTTCCTTTTCCATACACACCTTCCTCCCTCTCTCCTCTCATCAGGTGAGGGATAGTATGAATCTTAGGGTTAATATGGATATTAATCCTTCTAATCCACTCTCTAATTACAGATCTAAGGTTCCAATGGAGAGGCTAAGGTGAGAACCACACCTTGTACATACTGTACCTGTACCTACATACTTGTTATTAGGCACTTTGGATTCCAGTACATGTTCCTGGAATTGGTTGAAGCTCCTCCTCCTGTACTGTCCTATTATTGTGCTCATCAGCATTTACCTGATATCCCAGTGTCTCTTAATCAATTGACAGCTCAAAAGTTAAATAGTTTAAAATCATCTCATCCAGAGATACC
>NW_003553161.1:0-1893 GCF_000090795.2 Amphimedon queenslandica | reverse complement strand
ATTCAATATACATGCAAGCAAGAGTAGATTATCTAGTTTTGATACAAGGATGAATCTTTACTCACCCAATGCTACTTAGATAGAGTAATTCATTTATTGACAACCTAAAAACTTAGTTTTCCATTAAACTTGTCAACACAAACAATACCATTTTATTCTGCAGCAGTCAAGTGAATGACACCATACAGGCTGACAGAATTGAGCCTTTCTTGTTATAAAAATGCCTTCGTGCATATTGCATGATTTGCATCCAGAGCAAACTCAACTGGAGCAACATAGTATGCTTGCAACTTTCCAAGTTAATTCCATACTTACTTGCTATAGGCAAGATATTTATATTGCTGCAGAGATTTTTAAGCATTAAAGCTATAAAAGAGCTAACTAAAAATGAGACCTACCTTAAAATTTCTTTTCATGCAAGTTCTGAGCTGCTTTAAAAAATTATGCATCAAAATGAGTCTGGTTTGATTACATGTACATCAAGATCTACTATATCTAGACATACATGTATACATGCTTTGCTTACTTTAATGTTTTATGTATATCTAGCTTTGGCACACCATTACTCACCTAATTCAGTTAACATGACAATGTTAGGACACTGAATGATACCATCATTAGATCCATCATCTCCTCCAACAGCTATTATCCAGACACAATGAGGACTCATAATAAACGCTGAAAGAGTGTGACCAAATCTCTTACTGACAGAGTGAGGTACATTTAACTGTTGATGGAAATAAATTAAATAACATTAATACTTTACAATATAATAATAGTTAGAGTAGGTCAGGATAAAAAAATCAAAGAAAACAAAACAAAAAAAGAAACAAAAAAATTAATGCTCACTATTTAGTTTTGTGTCATGTGACATGAGATTATCATGCATATACATGTAGTTAGCACTTAATATTCTATATAATGCTTTTGATGAAGTCTTTAGCAGCATTTTTGTCTTATTTTGCTGCGAAACTTTATCCCACCATTTTAAATGAGTGTGGGTGGGACTGGTAAAATTAATACATTGTGTATAGCACATGTGCATGTGGAATCTTCATGCAGGCTATCTCATATACAAGGCTGAAATCCAAAACTGTGAATAATTCCATTTGCATGAAACAGCTAGGAAGTGTGTGAAAGCATACATGTCCTAACTAAGCCTATATTTTCATCACATGCAGGAAGAGAAAGAAGCTAAACTATACATAACCTGCGCGTTACCTCTCACCTTCAGATCAAAGGCCTGAAGCCACATTAGCTAAGGTGGAGCCTGGTTATAGCCACTCCCCTGGTTGGCAAAATGCAGTACAAACGAATGGAAGAAGAGTATAAAAAGCAAATGCGCAGTTCTTCTTACATCTATGCTTCAAGTTAGAGCTGCTACTTCTGCTATAGACACCTATGAATCAGTGAGGAGCCTCTTTGCTGCTAGCAACAACTTCTTTCCTTCTTATTTTGGAAATTTTCCTCTATCTCCATTCCTTCGATGTAGCTTTCTGCCAACCAAGGGGTGTGGTACTTGTGTGGGTGAAGATTTCTACGCCTACATTTAATCACGATTTAATAGAGTTCATACTTTACTTCAAAGGAAGTGTGAACTAACGCGCAGGTTATGTATACAAGTTAAAATTTTTGTACTTGTAAAAAACTGCAAAATAATTATAAGACATACTTTAGTCCAGAAGCGTTGAGTGACATTAAAAATATAACAATCATCAAGTACATGTGCAGCTTTATTTATTCCACCACTTATCACTAGCATAGGAGGACTTTCTGATCCAGTCATAATAATAGCACTTGCATGAGTGGCTCTCCCCACAGGCCATTGGTCTATTGCTTCAGGTTTATTTACACACTGCCAGAACTAAAATAAAATTTTTAAAAATATAATTA
>NW_003553160.1:0-1893 GCF_000090795.2 Amphimedon queenslandica | reverse complement strand
TTTTTTGAGACTGCATGAGGCAATGAGGATTATAATTAAGACTCTAAGAACTCAACAAGAAAAGCTCATAAAAGGAAGTCAAGTGAACACATGCACACACACACACACACACACACACACATACACAGGTAGTCTGGTCCCACCTCTTCATCATTGCATGGGGGTGGTGCAGAAGAGTCTGGTGACACTGCTACAGAATTTGTTGCAGAAAGGAATGCAATAATTAGTAGTTTTAAAACATTCTGTCACATGATAACTTTCTTTTTGAGGCTTTTCTTGACAAGTAAGCCTCCTTGAATGTGGAGACCGGCAGTAATAAAAGGCAAGAAGAAATCTATCAAAGTTCTAGTTAATTCAAGGACAATATATGCGGGAGTGAAAACAAAAAATCCGCAAAATTTTCAGCAAAGTTTAACACGAGAACTCTTCTTATTCTTCTGTTACCTCCTCTACAGTTCCTTTCTGTTCCTTTGCTAGCATTTATCGTATCTACAGCAGGTTTGTCAGTCATACTTGCAGCCGTTTTTAATTGGTCACGTGACAAAGTTACTTCCACGTGAGTACAGCAATCTGATTGGGACGCTCAATCCTGTGCTTAGTGCCCAGACTCTTCTGCGCCACCCCCATGCAACGAAGAGGCGGGGCCAGACTAATACACAGGCACAAATAAAGTCACCACTCCTCATATATTTTAAAAAGCATTCAAATTGAAATGCATGCTACTAAATCCAATATAAAACAAAGCCATGTTAGCACAGGGCTGATTACAGGAAAAAAAAATAAAGGTACAAATTACATATAAATTGGATTAGCCTCTTAAGCTTACCTTCACTCCTTAAAAGTCGGACTATATTTGACTTTGAACTCAGGCCGGCTGTCTGTTTTGGAGTTTTACCATAGTCATCAGTAAGACTGATATCAGCAGCGCTATCTAGCAATACTTTGACACACTTAATGTGACCAGCTCTGGCTGCAAGGTGAAGTGGGGTGTAGCCAGAATTAGCCCTGGCATTAACATTAGCACCTAGTTCAACAAGATACGGAATGACTTTGGATCTGTTGCCGGAGACAGCTTCATGAAGAGGGGTGTAGCCAAAAACACCTCTTCGATTGTTGAGTCGATCGAGAAGAATTTCAGGTTCTACAGTGGCAACAAAATCCTACAAGAAAGAAATGATTAACGATTTCATGCACATAAGGAGAAGGCCGGTCTTGCAGCCTGGAAAGAAACAAGGTGAGGCTCGCCTACCTTTATCCTTTCTATTTTTCCATCATGACAAAGCTTGTGTAGCTTGGCGTCATCTTTAAATATACCAGCCATGACTAAAACGAAACAAACAGTATCCTAGGACTGAGAGCAAGAGACAAGGGGAAAGAGGTGTAGTAGATCCGCTATTTTGCAAGCTAAGCCTAGGCCTAAGCCCACCTACAGCCTAGTAACAGCCACACCTACACACCCAAGAGTTACCATGCATGATCCGTGAATGATGGGTATCAGGCCTGGACCAGGTTTGATTCTATAACGGTCCAGCATCGACGGCCATCACTGCTGAATCGAGGCTGTTGCTCTGGCCTGGACCAGTATCTATTTCAGTCCCGATGTAGTCATAGCTGATACAGTAATGTCTGTTCGTCAGTACTGGTCCAGGCTGTATATCAGTACTGGATCAGATCGATGCTTTTCAAGATGGCAGCCCCGCGTGGACTATCTGACATGTTTTGTTAAAGAAAATCATCTTAATCTGACTCTTTAAGAGAAATCTCGTTGGCTGTATACACTAGGGCTAAATCACTGGATGTTATGTGAGTACCGTGGACTACATTAAATGTTATACTATTTTTAGGCTATTTTGAACCATTTATTACTTAAACATGAGTAGGATACACGATATT
>NW_003553159.1:0-1893 GCF_000090795.2 Amphimedon queenslandica | reverse complement strand
CCAACTCTTCTATCAGTACCTGTAACAAGATAGAGAAAGAACAAGAATGAGTGACCACGTGTAATGGCGTGTCTCTTCTCTTCAAAAACAAACAGAAAGGACTCGCCCGTCTTTGTCCTACCTTAGACGCTCTCCTACAAGAGCTCTCCTCTAGAAAACGGGCTATCAGAAAGAAAATCTCTAAATAGAGAGAATGAATGATTTAAGGAGCTATTGGCAGCCATTACAAGAGATATTGAAAGAAAAGAGAAGATATACTAGTCTTCTCTCTCCTTCAAACCATTTACCTGTCATTTTAATATCTATGTTCAAACTGAAACTGACCATTCCTCCTCCTCTCCTCAATTCATGTTGTACTGAGGGGCGGGGCAGTTATTAACTAGTTTATTTTATAACTAGGGTGGGGCTCAGTGTGTTGCAAACTTGCTAAGGGCGTAGCTGCTCTGCCTCAGCAAAAATGTCAACCAAACCTGAGGAGCTGAAAAGAGCCTTTGACAGAGAACTTAGTGAGCGCAGATATTCATAATAATTGTTTTATTAGTATTATTAATGGTAGATATTACTGATTTTCGACTGGTATGGGAAAAGGCTGCTGTCTTGTCAGGACGCTGGGACTCTGTAGCAATTATGCTGGGAATCAGCTACAAAAAGTTATATGCGATTGAAGCAGAGACAAAGTCGGCCAGAGGTTGTCTACAGAAAGTATTTGATTGCTGGTTAAGTAGGAACTATGACTATAAGAGTCATGGTGTCCCTACATTAAGAATGCTGTGTAACTCCATTAAAAGTAATAGTGGAGGAGCTGATCCAGCTCTAGCTGATGAAATAGCAAAAGAATTTAATCTTACTAGTAGTGGAGAGGCTACTACAACACCAGTTCATACATCATCTTCTAAAGGTAAATATAATACGATATTCAATAATCATTTTAATTTATTTATTATTCAGAAGCTACTCCAACTGTTGAGCTACCAGCTCCCACTTCACCTCAATCTGAGTCTTTAGTCGTTTACATTAAGAAGAAATCAACTGAATACTCACCCAAAAACATGATGACACGAATGATTGGAGATCTACAAGAAGTTTACCTTGATAATATGCGTTTTACTAAAAAATCGTTTCATTCTATTGATGTCTCAGAAGTTGTCGATTTCATTCAAGATTACATTGCACTTTTACTCAGTCCACGTTTTGATAAATATGAAGTGATTGAGCCAATGAAAAAAGAGTTTGACCACATTCAAACAATGAAGCAGCTGTTTAGAATATTGGAGAAATACATTTCGTGGTTCAATTTTGAAATTGTTGTCAAGTTAGTCAATACTTTCATTACTGATGACAGAGATTTACAGAGGAAGTGGTCTACATATCGTGAGAAATTAAAAGATTATTTTAAAAATAACAATGCTAAAGCAGTTCAAATTGCAGACTCAATTGAGTTTGGTCTTTCTGATGTTCCAGGCACTAAAGTAATGATTGCTAAGGTTGCCAGAGATGACTACACATTAAATGATTTATATTTCTTTCACAAGCTAATCGCTGATGCACTTGAAGTTCCTCAATATAACTTCTATTTTTGTACAATTGACGATGGCTGCATGGAATTAAAATATTCCATTCCTGATTTTCTTTATTCTGTTCTCTTTCCATTAACCAATCAACAGTGTCATTTATTGGCTGAGATCAGAATCATAAAAATTACTTGTCATGAACATGTACATGAAATGAAGCAGGTATGTTAATTATTAATTATTTTGATATTTTATAGTCTTCTTTTATAATTATAGTTGCCTGAAAATGAATTAAAGAAGCCTCATGATTTTCCTATTGGTAATTATTATTATTATTAACTTTATTTATGATATATTATATAGATATTTATGATCCTCTCTG
>NW_003553158.1:0-1893 GCF_000090795.2 Amphimedon queenslandica | reverse complement strand
ATGAAGCACTATGGTGCAATGGACTCGCCTGCTCAGCCCTGCTGGAATTCACTTGAGTGATATGTATTACTTGTACTGTGATATTTTAAGCAATTTGAAAAAAATTATTATGGACTGCATAGTTATAATGATAATTAAAATAAGCTATGGGTGTGGTCAACAACTAACTAAATCATGTCACATGGGTAGGAGAAAGAAAAAAAGCTGAAATTTATTTTAGCATCTGAAGCTCTATTCCAAGAAAGAGTTGACACAGAAAATTTTTCTAGATATTTAAAAGAGACTGAGAGAGCTTGGTTGCTCCTGCTTTCCCCAGTGCCGCCTGAAAAATTCTCGAAGAGGCTAAATCACAAACTTTGAGCAACTGTAACTCACAAACAACGAAGTTAGGACAAAATCGTTCTTTTTGTTTTTCGTTAGATGGGATTTTCTACCTCTGAAGCAAATCTCGGCCCTGTAGAGTGAAACACGAACTCTCACCTGGAGAGAGGTCCCCTGGTTTAGCAGTTCACAGCTTTTGGTGCCACGGGATGCTACAAGAGCATTACTAGATGAAAGAAAGCAACTTTATCTGCTGCTAGAAGAAGAAATAGAGCTCTAGACTGCTCAAACAAAAAGATAATTTTTTTACAAATCAATTAAACTGTGTGGACAGAATGACAACCCAACTGCTTAGTACCCGCCTACGCGAGTCCAATTACAGTGACATACATGTTTGAATAAGTCAATTAGAATACACCTATGCCATTTTACAGTAATTTGGATTATGCATACAGTTTTGATTTTTTGTTTTTTTAACGACCTGGGGGCGTAGCCCCCAGGTCGTTCCTATAATCATAGATATTAGAGTAAATGAAAGGGATAGGAAACTTCCGTTGCGTGGGCGGATTATTTCATTAAGATTATTAGGTTGCCTAGCAACATAGGCAAGTTACCCTTCCCGGGCCTTTTCCTTCACTGTTCGGCGTCCTATTTCAACTCATAACTCTAAAGTGACTTGTGATCGTCCTCTGCAATGATAATTAAAGGCATTACAGATACCTCCCTTACAGTCTGTCTAATTTTTGAAGTAAAGTAATATTGATAACTATGGGTAAAGTTTGATTTAGTGACCTGATACCTTCAATATTGTGGTTTTGTACCCTTTTTTAGAATACAAAAGAAGTAATACCAGAATTAACTATTACCAACTATTTTATACATTATTATGGAGGGCACGCAACATAAATGACTCCGATGACAGATTTGGTGACTGATTTATAATCAATTCAAAGTTTTTGCAAAGACCTTCGTTTTGTACCTTTTTCTTTACAGCTCAATGATTGGCACATTTAAATGTGATATGAAAGCAAAGCTTGATGTACACTTGAGGGCACGCACATACTTAAATGTATGTGACATAAACACAATTAAGAAAAACCATTATGAAGTTGCACTATTTCATAATGTTTGATAATTTTCTTAATAAATCATATTGTAAAATTGAAAAAATTCCTATAAATAGAGAAATTACCATGGTATGGGTAACTAGCATTTGCTTCCGTGAACGGAAGTTTCCTATCCCTTTCATTTACTCTAATATCTATGCTATAATTGATTTCACCCACATGTGATGTTTGTATACCATATAGCTGGAAAGCTTCGTGGCCAAAAACTTTCATGGTTTTCGTGGTTTGGAATGACACCACGAAATTAAAACGACAAAATATTTGCAGGTTAATGAGAGGCGTGGAAGCTTCACTGATGATCTATGATAATAAAAACCGCGAATAGACTGGGAGCCACCAAACCACGAAAGTTTTTTGCCATTAAACTATCTGGCTATATGGTATATATTATTTGTATGTCCACACTTACATTTCTTTTATACATGTTGTATTGGGGAAATAACAA
>NW_003553157.1:0-1894 GCF_000090795.2 Amphimedon queenslandica | reverse complement strand
AGTACGAAATGATGTCCAATCATTGTGTTATGTACCACTAGTCTGTTCCATGGTCATCTTAGTTTATTGTAAGGAAGGAGGACACTTACCAACAACACTCACTCAACTCTATGAGAACTTTATCCTACAAACTATCAGAAGACATGTTAAAAGACATGACATTAACCCACATACTTTAGGTAGTCTTTCTTCATTACCATCACAATTAGCTAAACCTTTACAAGAGATGTGTCAATTAGCTTATACTAACCTGGCTAATACAAGAATGACATTCTCTTCACATCAACTACAGTCACTGAGTGAGGCAGTCAAGGAAGACTATCTTGGATTGATGACAAGATTCACAGAATATGATGAGGAGAAGTATCAGTTCGTTCACTTGAGTATACAGGAATTTCTAGGTGCATGGTGGATAGCTAAGCATGAGAAGAAGAGAGAGGAAGTGTTTAAGGATCACTTTGATGATGATCACTTTCGAATGTGTCTGAGGTTTGTAGCAGGTCTAACTCACCTTGAACATGAGAGCTATCAACAGTATTTTAATGAACAAGAACTTGACTTAGAGTGTAAGAGGGAACCATTGTTTGGATTTGAGACTTGTCATCTCTCCTACTTCTATCAGAATCCTGAGATTAGAGCTGGTCATATCTATTCTGATGATTTTGAGAATGTTCCCATTCTTCTTCTTCAACTCCTGTATGAATCACAGAACACAACATTATGTCAAGTATTAGCACAATCCATCAACAACCACTCACTGTGTCCGAAGAGAGTGTCAGTATCTTTATCATTGTTTGACTGGTTGTGTCTCAGTTATTGTATAAACAATTCCAACACATCATTGCACCTGGGGATTGTCCATAAGGAGCTATCACCTGAACACACCATATTACTACAGACCCAGTGTAAGGGACTGGAGGTAAGGTTGGGTAGACCCACTGATGAATCAATACACAAATTATTACAATCATCACTTCTATACAATATTCAGGAGTGCTACTGTGTATTATATGAAGGTCAATATGTTCCCTGTCTTGTATTGTTACAGTTCCTCAATCTTCCTCAATTAAAGATACTGCACTTAATAATGGTCTATCCTACTATACCAACAGTTGACAATACATACTACACAGACAAGTGCACTGAACTTGAGAAATGTATAGAAATGAATTCAACACTACAAGAAATGAAGATTGAGTATAATGGATGGAATGAAATAACAAGTACCATTATCAGTGTCATTAGAGGAGTAACAAGAAATAAAACAATAACATCATTTACAATACATGTTGATATTGCTTCTCCTCCTCCTCTACCTGATGGAGTAATAGAGCAGTTACTAAAGGACAACAACACATTACAAGCTCTTTCACTGTACATACTTAATGTATTCCAACCTGATGAACTCCTACCATCATCACTGAATATAGTAGAGGTGAACACACCACTGACTGCTCTAGAGATAGGAGGAGGAAGATGGAGCAGTGGCCTTCCACATATCAAAGGATTACACTGTCTGATATTACATGATCCATACCCACCACATCTTCTATTTCTCTCTCATCCCAGTCTACATACACTTACTTTACCACTAGACACAGCTAAGAGTGCTATTGAACTATTTACTATTCTACAAACCAATACTACACTTAAAGCTCTGAGTGTGGAGATAAAGGAGAGAGTATATACCAGCAGTATGGGTACTAGTCTACAAGACATGCTAACACAAAACCAAACACTGAAATACCTTCAGATTAATAATGACATTCCCAGTTCATTCCTGTCCTTCCTAACAACTGGTCTCAGACACAACACCAGTCTACAGCAGTTGAGTGTATCCATTCCACTGAATGAAGAGATAAGAACTTTTATTAATGTCATCTCTCAAAAGAAC
>NW_003553156.1:0-1894 GCF_000090795.2 Amphimedon queenslandica | reverse complement strand
GGACCATTCGGCAGCACTGACATGTCATGACCAGCTGTGCTCCCACCGTTGATGCGGTTGGTCTTATCCATGTACTCCTGGGGTTGTTACCAACCCCTCGGCTGTGGTTACAGGCAGGATCTCGGGGAGTGGCCCTCGCGAAATTCCAAACCTCCTCCCTCCTCATTTGAGGTTTTCGGAGGCCGATAGTCATTAAATTACACACAATACAAATATTGTTATAAAAGAATATTTATACACTTAAACACATGCATCAGGTAATTACTAGACCAAAGGCTATTCAAGATCATTAGAAATGAGGATGACAATTATTCTGACAAACATGTTTATGGCAGTGTTAACAAAAACTAAAACTAGCTACTAAAATTAACAGCAAAGACTTACTAACAACTTAAGCTCATGTGTCACGTGATGTATAAACGCATGTTATTACAAGTCAATGCATAAAAACACACATTCAATTTTACTCTCCTACTACATGTATAATACTAAAGCTATAGTATAAAAAAGAAATAATACTAATACTAAGACTCCTTCTATACAATTAACACAATCTACAACACTTTTTATTTAGTAAATTTACATAGCCTACTTTGCTTCTGATCTCGATACAAAAAAATTTATCTATGTAAAATATAAATGAACAATTAATGGATTTATATGTGACATACTCTTCCTTGCATAGTGACTGAGGCATGCATGGGTATGTGCACATCATCACATACAATAAAAAGAACTAGAATATCAAGCATAATGTTTGAAATTATTACCTAGTAATATACTCTAAGATATGAACATTGATTTCATTATTAATGATAGAGTGTGATGCAATGTATACAAGTTGACTCCAAATCAAAATTTATCTGGGCTATTAATTGTAATAATCATCAAATTAGACCATCATGTCCCATACTATTATTTGAGTTGTGTTTCAATTTAAAAGTGTTGTGATGTAGTCTCATAAATTTGATGCAAAATAACATAAAATATAATAGCAAGTACAAAACTAAAAACTGGTGAAGAGATAGTCTCTATATGTTCATGGGACAGGCACACAGTAACAGCAATCAGACCAAGAATCCAACCAAACTGAGTATCATCACAAAGACAGGAGCTACTAGTCCAGTGGCACTGGATACTCCAGCACAAGGCCCATCTACACTAACACCACTGCATGAGGTGACACCAGATCCAAGAAAGGGCTCGGTACAGCAACCCATCCTATCATTGAAAGTGTTAATATCAGAAATACAAGTGGAGGAAGCAGAACTGCAGGATATTTTACTGGCATTAAAGGGACAGGAATCAAACGGATCTTGAACACTACTTCCTCGATAATGCCTTATGTACCTCACAAAACAATAGTCTCCACTCTCCTGTCCACAAATACCACGTCGAACCAAGGTAGTGCCATAATTCCTTTGGTCTTCATTTGTTGATCCACAGTTGTAGTAGGCAATATATACATGTAAATCAATGCAAGCTGAGCGATCACAAAATTGAGAGTAAGCATTGTTGAGAGTAGTGAGCTGAGCATCAGTGAGGGATGAATAAGAAAGATCTGAGACACCACCTGAAAGTGCTGTTAAGTTGCAGTTTGAGGTAAGATTCATTTCAAACTGGCGGTCACAGGAAATGCCGCTTTGACGTACTCCTAGTCGAGAGCTATGCCTCTTGTGGATTTTGTGCAACCAGTCAGTGACACCAGCTACATCTCTTTTCTTTGCAGGTACAACACTATCGCTTGAAGCAACGAGAAGAAAACAGAAAAGGAGAAAAATGGAGAACCATTTCAAGAATTAAAAATTATAAAAAGAGTTTGAAGAGCAAGTAAAACTAGTCTATATGATGAAAAGTGGCTACTTTTATAGACAATCTAATGAAATTATTTTAG
>NW_003553155.1:0-1894 GCF_000090795.2 Amphimedon queenslandica | reverse complement strand
TAACTTTAGCCAAACTCTCGTAACACTTTATGAATAATTCATAACTAATTAACAGCACTGGATACACTGGAGACTTGACGAACTCCTAAAACAAAAGTTTTTGTTAATTTTTGAATAATAAAGGTAAAGGGACAGAATGTACATGTACATGTGTATGTGTACATGTAAATGTACATGTACATGTATGTTTGTACTTCAGGTCTATTATCAGTTGATGCTGCATACACTTTCAGTCTCTCATGACCTAACCACTTCTGGAACTCTTTCTGCCAGTTCTAAAAGAGAAAGGGATAGTTGGGAGAGAGAGACACTCACACTCACACTCACAATAATAGAAGAAAAGAAAAGAAAAAATAGAAATACATGCATGATAAAAGTGTTTGCGATTGCACACTACATTGTACATGTACATTTGAAAATTACAATAATGTACATGTATATGTATTTGCTTGGGGAATGAGTAGTATACCTTGACTAAGCTTCCAGGAGTGACAACAACGACTCGTCTCATCACAGGCAACCCTCCATAAGGACCTTGCTTTAGTAACGTCCTATTAATATAATAAAAAGATGAACATACATAGTTTACATGTACATGTACACAGTAAATAGGACATTATACGTGTAATTACCATATTAATGATATGCACTGAAGACTCTTGCCTAGTCCCATCTCATCACTAAAATAAAATAAAAACAGCAAATAAAGTTGATTATTAGCATATACACTGTACAAATGCACAATGTACATGTAAAACTAGAAATAAAAAAGGGGAAATTTTTGTGCCACAGTTGGGCTTAAATGCACAATCAATTTTTGTAAAACTTTAAAAATGTATGTACCATATAGTGGGAAATTTTGGAGGGAATTTAATTTGGTGAATTGGCATTTTGATAGCCATTCGCCAAAATAAAAATCTGCCATTTTGAGCCATTATGTGCATGTTCAATGGCACATGGGCGAAATTAAAATCTGCAATCACCAAAATTTAGCGATTCGCCAAATTTTCCCACTATACGGTATATGCATAATTGTATTTGTAATATTCAGATAATGCAAAGGTCATACTGTCTAATATAATGAACTATACAGATCAATAATGTTACTCCATTGTATTAATGAACTGATTATTAATGTTACTATTGATACTAACGCTAGTATTGCTCCTGATCCATTGTACTCTCTCATGCTCATCATACACTCGTACAGGAATATAACACCTTCACGCTGATGTGGGCGGAGCTTAAGTGATAAATGAGGATCAACCACAACATCAACAACTGGTAAACCACGAGTATTGTACTTTAGCTAGGAAATAAAAATATACAGTAATATTAATAACGCTAATTGAAATTATTGAATTGCATTTACCTGATGGTTTTGAGTTGGTCTAGGTAGTACTAGTGCATCATCAGCAGTTGCATCAAAATGAGAACGATACTGTGAACTTTTAGTCTACAAAATAATAATAATAATAATAATGATAACAATAATGTACATGTACAATTAATAGTTTACTATCACAATCATTGGAACCAAAATAATTTCAAGTTCCAGAAAAGATACATGTACATGTATGCATTGTACATGTTACATGTACACCAATTAAATTTAATTGATATTTTTATTATAAATTACATGTACTGTGTATTTATACCTTAATGGAATGTGTTGGTGTATTATTTGATTTCAATGGGTTCTGAAACCCTTTGTTAACACTCTTAGCTTTGTAATTGACCACACCCCCAGCACCAGTGTCACTGGATACATACTGTCCTTGAAAACAGCGTCCAGACTGCCACTCCTCCTCACTGACCACACCCATCACCTACCGGCAAAATAATATATACATGTACAAGCATGTAGTTAATATTATGCTAAATGTACTTCAAT
>NW_003553154.1:0-1895 GCF_000090795.2 Amphimedon queenslandica | reverse complement strand
ATTTTGTGAGAAACAACTTAAACAAGTGAAGCAACAACATTTACAACAATAACAATCAGAGTGACTGCTGGGTCATCACATCATATTCAGCTCAGCTAAAGATTAGCTACACAGCCAAGAATTTTACTTTGAATCATGACTGATATCAATCAGGATCAGCCTTGATACATTTCTGTATCATGGATTTTGGGCAGCCTGCAAAGCAATGAGTCTAGTATGATACAATCATGATAACCATCCATGATACACCCATGCTGGAGTACGGCCCTGGTTTAGCCAGAGCAACAGACATGATTCAACATTGATGCCAGTCTGGGCTGTATCAAAATATTCATCAGGCCTGAATCATTGATTTCGGGTTGTGGCCTGTATCAGAGATGATAATTCTTGGCTGTGTAGGCATATCGAGCGCTGAGCTAGCTAGCTCATAGATACTATACTCGATCATAGATATTAGAGACTACGTAACCTCGATAGACCTCTTCAGGTGAGAGTGACGGTGGCCTATGAATATAATTACTGTTTATTACGGTATCCACCTACGGTGATGATTGGCCGCCATTTTGGACGGCAAGATTCAATGGAGGACGATGGAGGATGAATGAAGAAAAACCAAAACTGATTCTTTTCGTTGGTATGGAGCTTTTTCAAGCTACAAAAACTGGTTGGAGGAAAGAATGGTCGCTGCTAAGCATCTCCTAAAAGGGATTTGGTGCAATATGAAGCATATTCTTTATTACAGCTTGCTTTCTGGATTAGTCCATTCATACTCCATAGAAAGTTGCCGTCCACGAAAATTATTTCAGAATCAGCCAGGCTCAGTCACGCCCCTTGCCGTATATCATTCTTTGACGTAATTCATTCTCACCCAAAGAGGTCTATAGCGACCAGTGGGTGTGGCCATTCAATTAATTTACTGGCCGCACCCACTAGATAATTAATTGATCAACCACTCCTACTAGATTTACTCAATATAGTCATGCTGCTTTGATCTGTTTTATGCTTTCTTAGAGAAAGCTATTCAAGAAGAAGAAAACTACTCTTAGAGACTGTTATTGATAACTAGATATATCTGTATAGAAAGAAAGAGTGATGTATTAGCTATTCAATGTGCATGTGTCCAAACTGTCCATTAAATGATAGGTACAGGACCTGCCTATAAGGACCAAAACATATAGAAAGGGCTATGGTCTCTTTAGACAGGCTACCCTATCCAATGACCACCTCTCTATTAAAACCAAGTTTTTCTGGCCCATAGGTGGTCGCTTTAGACAAGTTTCACTGTATCCTCAAGGTGTACGTATATTTCTACTTTCATTGTATAAGTACCACGTGAACAGATTCTTGTTTGGAATAAATCAAAAACAAGCGTAACAGTCTAAAAATATTCCTATAATTGATTTCTCCACCTTGCATGTACAGCTGGGTTCTTATTAAGACTTATGAAGGTTCTCTCTACCTTCTACTGCTTCTAGAAAAGTCTTTAGACAGTATCTCTATGTTCTTTCGCTGTTAGAAAGCTCATAACTTTGTTCCATGTGCAAACCGCCATTTTGCTTGCCGTGACCACACCCACTTACGTAGAGTGGGTGAATAGTTGCTAAGGCTTGTTATTTCTCCAATACAACGTGTATAGAAGAAATGAAGTGTTGACATACAATCAAATATATATCGCATGTGGGTGAAATCAATTATAGGACGACCTGGGGGTATTAGACAGAGAGGAGTGGTTTGCTTAAATAATAAAAACACAATTATGTCACAAGCTATAAGGTTGGTTGCATGATGATCTCCAAAGATAGAAAACAAGTAAAAGATAACACCTTACCAGAGAACACACATCAAAGTCCTAATGCAGATCTGCAGGTCATATAAAGTGCTGAAAAAACCATCTC
>NW_003553153.1:0-1895 GCF_000090795.2 Amphimedon queenslandica | reverse complement strand
AATATATTCACTACTATCAGGAACACACAACCAGAACCTTGTAACAGATTCTCAATCACAGCACTGTGACTGGAGTAGTATTCCGAATGACCAGCAAAATCATGAAGAATGATGTTACCCAGTGTCCTGTGTTGTAGTTTATAAGGAATGATGCCAGCAGTACAGGCCACTACCCCTCCAACATTTCTAAAGGAACCAAGAGCAATAGAACTAATAGCTGTGTCATTGATGATGTGACTAAGAGTACTTTTACCAGCTCCAGGATTACCCACAAGGAGGACGTTAACATAAGAATCAATTGGATGAGATGATTTTATGCCACCAAACTTCTTAAAGACAGAAAGAATATCAGTGAGACCATTCTCCTTAGCTAGTTTAAATGGTGTGTCCCCATCATTGTCTTTAGCCAATGGATCACATTTACCAGTTGATAGTAAATATTCAACAGCTGCAGAATGACCACAATAAGCAGCAATGTGAAGAGGTGTCCGCCCGATCACGTCAACAGCCATTGGATCACAGTGACACTCATCAATGAGATATCTCATCACATCAACTTGATTATATTGTGCAGCATAATGAAGACAAGTCCAAACCCACTCATCTCTTTCGTGTGGGTCACAGTGATATTTAGTGATGAGATCTTTTGTAACATCTAACCAGCCATTCCTTGAAGACAAACCAAGTAGACTATAATATCTTCTAATGTTATTCGGTTCCGTCACTAATGGTAGTAAGCGAACAGCTTCTTTATGATCTCCTCTCTTAAACGCAATCCAACACTTGTCCTCTAAGGACATCTTGTGATCAGTTAGGCCACTCCAATTTGATTCCTTGTTTCCCATTACCCGCCCGCATGGGGCCGCATCGCTATTCATTATTGCGGTTTTTCATTGATTATACAAGCAATTTATACAGCTGATAATGAATAAATTTAATGAAAATGAACAAACCCGCCCGCCCGCATCAGGCCCGCCTCTGTAATGGGAAACTATGAATCTTATTGGAGTGGCCTTAATTAGATTCATTGATACCAGCCCACACACAGAGCAGGAATTCATTAATCATGATAGGGAGCATAATAATGACACTCACTGCTCTCTTATAAATATTACATACATTTGGAATTAAAGACAAAGATAATTATAACAATACAATTAATAATAAGTGTACGTGTATTTTGTATTTTTGTGTTTATTTCTTCTTTTCCTTTCCCTTCTCTTTCTTCCCTCCTCCTCCATCATCCTCTCCCATTGCTTCTTTGATAGCTTTAGCTCTCTTCTTTCCAAGAGGAGTCTTGTTAAACCAAGCCTACATTAACAAAAAAGGTATAAAATAATTATTAGTTCTATTTATACTATAATTACACATGTACATGTATGTACATATACATTTGTAGATTATTTTTAGTAACAAGGTTCTCAGTATTAATTTGCATCAACACTGAAGATTAGGTTCTGCCTATAATACATGTACTACATGCAGATGCTATTTTTAGTAACAACTAACAAGGCCCCTAACTTATACACTGCTATGCATACTATTTTTAGTAACAAGGTTCCTAAACAGTTCTAATAATAGGTTTACTTTGTATGCTTCCTCTTCTTCTCTATAAATTGGATCAATTTTAGTAAGAAATGGAATGAATTCTGCTGTAGTCAATGGACGCTTACAAAGCTAAAAAGAGCAAGAATAAATTTATATTAAAAATAAAAATTATTATTATTATTATTATTATTATTATTATTATAAGAACTACAGAAAGCAGACAAGAAAATAAATGAGGAAGGGATGAAAGAAGAGGATAGAGGAGAGAAAAGAGAAACTATATTATTATTATTATTATTATTATTATTATTATTATTATTATTATTATAGTAGTAACAGAATTAGAC
>NW_003553152.1:0-1895 GCF_000090795.2 Amphimedon queenslandica | reverse complement strand
CTGCATCAAGCTATGGGATGTAAGGGGTAGAACTACCACACCCACTCCATCTCACACGTTCATGTATGGGAGTCATGGTAAGCTATCTTAGTTTTTTGTGTATAGCAATATTTTTAAAATTGTTATGCATGTATATGTACATGTATGTCAGGATGCCACTCCTTGATAGACCTCAAAATGAAGGTGTGCATGGCTTTCATATTGCTATTGATTTCCTTTAAAAGTACATTATCATCACTGAGACACCCATGTGGCTTTGTTTAAATTTATTAACGTATGATCAGCACGACTGCAATTATCTTGGAAATGAATCATTAAAAAATGAAAAAGGTTTAAAGTGGAAAAAGTAAGAAAATAAGAGTGTATTTGCGACTGGTATCATTTTATGTCCTGCAGTGGTGTAAGATTTTTTTATCACACCAGTTTACAAGTAACCTCTTGTTCCTTACCTACACGTATGTCTTTAGTTAGAAAGCAAAACATTGAACATTCTTTTAAAAAGCACAAGTTGATAACTGAATTTCTATGTATATTGTCAAATTTTAGCATGATTAAGTGTGGGGCTGGCTAGGCTATAAAGACCTATAAAGGCTATAATAGCTTAGGTAAAGCTGTTTTGCTTGCACATTGTAGTTAAATTGCTATATTTTTTTATACTAATAAAAAATACTATGGACAAAACATCACATCATTATTTAATTCAAAATCTTGACTACATAGCTACTAAGCACACACAGTTTCTGCTTTTACAAGTTGTATATTTCACTTTGAGCAGACGACACAAGCCATATCTTTTGCTTGAACAAAGGGAGGGCAAGGGAGACCATGGCAAGTACTTCGAACATGATGAAATGATGCTTCAGGGTCTCGACTTGATGTACCTGGTACCTTCTCTCTATTAAAATCAACACACTCAAAGGCAACATTATTAGCATGAGTGTAGTGCTCAGCTACCAGGTAGCCATTGTATTCCCTTGTCCATGATTTAGGACACGTTATTTTTGCTGGTATCATGATCGTTGCTGATTTATTAACAGCAAGACACACAGCACAAGGTGCAGTGGAATCAATGAAGGATGGATAGTGACGTGAGTGATACTCAGCTCCGTAAAGGAATGCCTGATGGCTTGATGTTCCTGTACCAATAGACCAATACTCTGGTGTCTTGGGTAGGCAGAGGTAGTTGGCTCCACCACCAGATTCTGACCACTTGCTTCCAGCAGCGATGCCTTCATAGACAAGGGTAGCACCAGTTCTATCAGTAGGACATACGGTACGGCCCCATCGAGTGTATGTAGCTCCTTTATCTTCAGGCATACAAATAGAATTAACAAATGTGAATAGTGCAAGAGATATTTTAACTTACCAGCAGTTGTTTTAGTTATTTCAAAACAAAATATGAAAGTCAAAATAATGAAAAAAGTTGCACCACTCATCTTGGATTAGCATGCAGCTGTTTCTGTGTGGCTTTTTTGCTGTGATGAGAATCCTTTTATAGTAGACAATTTACATTTCTTATTATGACATACATTACACTTTATTATAGCCATGCTGGCCATGCTATACATACATGACATCAAGAGTAGGTATTGTAGGTATTATTTACTCTTGATGACATGTACATGTACATGCATAGTCTTGTCTGTTGTATACATCGTTGTTCTAGCACATATGATGAGACTCATATCATGTGCTAGAGCAACTGATGTATATAACTTTTTCTTTGGTAAAATTTTGATGTAATAACCTTTGTTACAAAAGTACAAAGAGATCATTTTTGGCTAAGTAAACTTATCGAATGCAATCCATTCAAAGATAGATGCACTCCATATAATTAGTTTACTTGGGTAAAATGAATTCTTGAGGCTATAGCAAAGGTTATTATAGCAACACCT
>NW_003553151.1:0-1895 GCF_000090795.2 Amphimedon queenslandica | reverse complement strand
GTGTGAGGAAGAGTATAAGTGCTATAGGCAAAGGCTCCATTCAACGTTTGGTGTACATTAACTACACGGTTACTATAGTAATTTTTAACAGCAGCAAAATAAAATACCATGGCACACCCCAGCATGCTGTATGGTGCATTGACCATAAAATAATGTGCACATCAGAAGTCTATCTGTATATACATGGTGTCAAGCAGTCATTATCATATGCAACTGAAATCTACTGGAAACAGTGAGTGCAATTGTTTCATGAAACCCTGCAACACTCAAGCTACTGTAGGACCTCAACTTACTTAAATGATGAGCTCAATACTGTGGCTGTATCGACGGATTCAGCGCTATAGAATTGTATAGCTCGTGGACAGGGATATGGCCATCTTGCTTGGGTGCTGTGATAGGCGTGTCATTAAGCTCTAGGTTTCCAATTACACTGATAGAGTGCTAGGAAAACGTTTCCTTTTTTTCTATTACTTTTGCTTCAAAAAGTTTCCGGATCGGGTGGTACTGTTTATTCCTCTCGGCTCGCCTCTCGGTTTCAAAACAGGCAGCCCAACCCATGTCTTTTAACACCCCCGCAAATTTTACGGATGGGTATTAAAAACTGTTAAAAACCACTGTATACTATAACCACGTGGTAAAATAGAAGTACTTGATGTAGAATTTTTGAAAGGTAATTTTATTACTTATTTCTAGTTAGAATAACTTTTATTTAGGACATTTAAAAGTATTACTACAAGATAAGCTGTTGCCTCAATTTTGGAGCCATTTTGATGCTAATAGATAAGGCAAGGAATGGAGTTTAAAATATTAATTTTATTCTTTTTAAAATTTTTAGTCAAATTATGTGATTTTAAAAGAAGTATCAGAAACAGTTTTTGATCTAACTAACTCAATAAGTTTCAATAATGTAATAGAAGAAATGAAAGGACTCTATTCACTCGAAATAATTAGTGGGTGTGTCACCTCAGTAACCATAATAACACAATCATTAACAATCTGTTCTTCTAGTATTAATAACAAGTGGGCGGTGACGTGTAAAGTGTTGGGGCTATCAATATGGGTGTGTGAAGTCGCTAGTGAAGGAATCATTAATAGCTTATGAAACAACTAGAGGAGGAGGAGGAGAAAGAGGGAGAAGAAATGGAGAATGAGACCCATACTGACCAACTTTGGTACTGGAACAAGTTTCAGTTTTTGGTAGCTAAATTATCATTTCTTGGTCTGAGAGACCAGCTCCTATCTCATTCTACCGTCCTTGCCATTGAGAATAAAGTGGGCATGTCTGACAATGTTAATTAATGTGGGTGTGGTTTTAAGGTTAAAGATTATGTGACTGATTGTTACTCCGACATATTTGACGAGAGTTTGTTGGGCATAGTCATCAAGGAAATTCAGGATTTATTAAGCAGTTGGCTCAATGCCATATATGGTAATGGACATTATTATTACTATTATTATTATTATTATTATTATTGTTATTGTTATTATTATTATTATTATTATTATTATTATTACTATTATTATTATTAGGTGACATTAGTAAGGAGTGGTCTGGTAGGATATTACATCCCATATACAATTGCTATGGACAATTATGGTATTACATGTACATGTATGTTTCAGCTTTTTTTGCTTAGGATCTGTGAATTGTTTGATATTATTGTTGATTTTCCTGATTCAGAATCAGTCCTGGTTGATTTGTGTGAGTGCTTGTGTCACATTGATTTGAGACAAGAGCTCATGGAACCATTAATTAAAGTGTTAGACTCAAATTTGCATGTAACAAATCCATTTTCTCTTCTAATAAATTAAATTAATTTTTACAAATGTGTTATTATTATTATTTAGAATAAATTGATCTCTTTGAATTTTTAATAATAGCAATAATTATTATT
>NW_003553150.1:0-1896 GCF_000090795.2 Amphimedon queenslandica | reverse complement strand
AAAATAATCCATAAATAGCATTTCATAATAATTATAAATGCAATAAAAACTCACAGTACATCAGTATAGATTGCACCTAAGATATATCCAACAATAGGAACAGGTGCCTCAACACAGGCCAGGAGTGGGAATGTTATAAATATTTCCCAAGACAATAAAAATATAACAGAAAGAACTACAGTATACAAACTATGATGACAACAGTAATTTATTGACTAACTCTTAACGATGCTGACAGCCCACTTATTGACATCAGAGAAGTCTCCAGTGTTTAAAGCACGGAACCAAGTCGAGGCTAATGCACCACAAGCTAATACATACACAAGCCTGTGCCGAGGATTAAGGAAGTTCATGGGACTGGAAAGAAGGAAAAAAATTACATGAACTAGCCAAGTGAAGGCTATTGATAATTGATAATCAGAAGATTACGTGGTTACTCTTTATACATACAGAGGAAAAGACTATGACTATACAGTAGATTTGTCAATATTGTAATATCAGGAACAAGTAAATGTAGTCTTATTGGGAACTGATGAATATCATTATTCCTGACTCACAAAACAATTCCTGGCCGCCCTCCACAGCAACCCAGAAACTTCTTGGTCCTCTTTTGCAGGAAACTAAGTATGACCCAAACTACAGCCTAATCAAGTAGAAAGAGACAAAACTACCTGTAGATCTAAGCAATTATAATTATGATAGTGATGAGGGCCTGTCTCTTTGAATTTTAAAAATCCCAAAACCACCCCTCCCATCATCACACTGGTATTATAGCAGCTTGCAAACCCTTTAAGTTAGTGATCGTGAGGGCCTGCATGGTGTGTGGCTGTTTACTATTGCTAGACTACTTTAAATGAAGCTACAGCTGCATAACTCACCGAGATTACAAACAATACAAATGAAGACAAAACGACAGAGCTAAACAAAGGAATGGTATTAGATCTGAAGTGAACAGGAATAACAGACACTAGATACTGACTTATAAGTAAGGAGAGTTCCAGAAAGAGCAGGATTGTCCGTAGGAACGATGGAAGTGGAATTAGCGGTAGACATGATGATCCAAGTCCAGCCTAACCCATCCAAACAAAATCATTCATAATGCATGCAATGATTCCAATTAATAAAATTGATGATTAATTTAACAAACCACACCATTGTTCTTATCTAATTAAAAATTTATCTGCTACTAGAAATCTATGCTAATCAAATTCTTCCATTGTAATCTCAAATTCTTCCTTTGTAATCTCAAATTCTTCGTAGACATTAACCTCAGAGACATGGTTCTTCCTCAGTGAAGGGTTCTTGATCAGTGTGTATGCAACAAACCAACGATTGTATGCTTTACGAGAAACCCTGTGAGGAGATGAGGTTTTATGATGACCAAGCTCTATAGAAACAATGATAGCAATCAGTTATACAATGATACATATAGTGCATACCAGAATTAGTTCCTTTGCTGTGCAAGTTAGGGACATCATCACTCAACATATTCACAAAAGTGTGAACTATTGGATTGTGCAGCAAGGCCTCCACTGTCATGAAATTCTTAAAGATGGAGTGAACTAAATAATAGAAACACAAATCAATAAGTGTCGTGCATGTGGTAATACCGTATAGCGCTTTATTTTTGAGGAGCTAAATTTTCGCTATTGTTGCGGTTAGCATGAAACCGAGAAATTAAAGATCCGCTAAAATTTCAATTACCATTAAAGGTGTGGCACTAACATTGTGAATCAATCATTATTAATTATTATTCATTATTAAATCATTATTATTTTCACAATCATTATTAGATAATGATTGTGAATCATTATCTATGGCAAAAGTTATTTCCGCAAAAAATTGATTTTTATCAATCCACGAAATTTAAGCTCCGCAAAATTAAAGCACTATACG
>NW_003553149.1:0-1896 GCF_000090795.2 Amphimedon queenslandica | reverse complement strand
TTGCAGCCAATAAATTAGAGAGGGCAAATAGATATCATTAGTACACATTAGCAGTGGCACTTTTGAGGATGCAAATAACAGCTATACACAATCTCATAGTCATGTAATTCATGGCCTGTGTTTAGTACTGCATTTATACTTTGAATTGCTTCAAAATTGGGCCAAAGTCCTGTACAGGGAAAATTGAAAAGAAGAAACTCTCAATTTTATTACATTTTCTGATGCATATGCATGTACTTATGTTGCATAGAAAGTTTGGGCTGATTCTGATGAAAATTAGATTTTCTACGAATTTTTAAAGTTGCTCCAAAATCGATTAAAAGTCCCTGTACTATAGTACAGGGACTTTGGCCAAATGGCACTTCATCAAAAGCTCATATTACTATTTACTTTACTAACAACTCAACAGTAACAATAACATGATGACTGAACACAATTTATTCCAATCTGTACAGGAGATATAGTTTACTGGACTATCCGTAACAAGCCTACTAAAAAGCAATTCTTAGGCTATGTCATTTCAAACTTTAAAATTACATTTTGATGAGAGAAGTTATTGATTCCTTTGGGTGATATACAGTAATTATTTATACATTATAAAAATCATTTATCCATTTATCACTATTTAGATCCATTCACAACCAAATCATAACCAATCATATCTCAGTATGCTGGCAGCTCTGGCTATTCTTCTCTTCTTATCTTCAGCGATTCAATTCTCTGCAGCAAAAACAGATGCCATCACTCAACTGTCTGTGCTAGTATTGGTCCCTTATCCTGACTTCAATCCTAATTCAGGTTGGTCCAATGGTATTGAACTATTACCAGCTGCTAGGATTGCCGCTAGAGAAATGAACAACAGAGCTGATATTTTACCAGGATATAACTTATCACTAGTTGAGGCTTCATCTGATGCTTGTGGATGTATCACTGCTCCTATTGGTCTCTCTAACTTTGTCCGCTATGCAGTAAATAATAAAATGTGTAACCAAGTAATTGCAGTTACAGGATTAGTGTGCTCCACTGTCACTGAGGCTGTATCACCAATCGCAGGACGTCCTGAAGTTGACATAATACAACTCTCGTTATCAATTTCTCCATTATTAAGAGATACTGGCAAATACAGACGTCTTTGGCATTTGCTGCCTTCTTCAACGATATTTGTACATACGACCATGTCCCTCATCAAACACTTTTCATGGAACAAAATAACATTATTATACAGTGAGGCTAATGTACTCACTGAATCAACTACTGATGCTTTTATTGATATTCTATCAAACACTACCATACAACATGAGATCATTGGAATCAGGAGTAGTCCGATCTTCATACACAAAGCACTTGATCTCACTGAAGCAGAATCAAATCGTATCATATTTGCATCAATATCTTCTCTGGATGATTTGTCTCATTTGATGTGTGAAGCTTTTAGCAGAGGGCTAATCTGGCCTTGCTATGCTTGGATATTCCAACTGCTAACTTACAATGAGGTTCTACTCCTGGAGCAGTCCTTCTGCACTCAGGACTCACTCATTCAAGCACTGAACATGTCACTGATACTGAACTACAGGCTAGACAATAACAAGGACAATGATGTACTTGTATCAGGTAGAACCTATGGACAGTTTCGTAAAGAGTATCTTGATGAACTACAAAAGATAAAATCAGAAGACTTTGTACAGGATTATTTGTCTGGTGGGTATGTTATCAATGATAATGGTAATCTTTATTCCAATCCAATGTATGATGAGCTATGGGCACTGGGTCTTGCCATCAATAGCTCACTGGCTGACATGAAGAGAAGAGGTCTATCACTAAATGAATACTCGTACAACAATACTCCAATAACCAACCTAATACAAGAACATTTGAATGACGTAAAGTTTAATGGAG
>NW_003553148.1:0-1896 GCF_000090795.2 Amphimedon queenslandica | reverse complement strand
ATTGCAATATTATCATTCTTTACTGTTGGTTGTTTACTGTACAGGAGTATTGATTAGTCTATTAGGATTATTCCTCATCCTATCACTAGTACTCCATGCTGTTACACTAACTGTGTGCTACTACAAGAGGAAAGGGACTAATAATCAAAGTAATGAACACAATAGACTCAATAGTTTAATTATGACTTTTACAGACTCACAGGAACAAGAATTGTCATCATCAGTTAGTCCACTGTACGAGACTATACCAGCTCCACAGTCAGTACTGTCAATGAATGAATGTGCTGCTTATGGTGTAGTAGAGGCCTAGCGGGAACAAGACTTTAATGAGACTAGTACCTCCTCATGAGATTGTACAAAATACTTCACTAGCATTTAATTACATTTCCATGCAGTATGCATCATAGATATACAACTTTTAGGTCTATGTATGCATACACATACATGTAATGAGTGATCTGACCACTACAGTTTTTGTAATTCATTTTCATTAATTATAGCAAGTTTAAATTATAACACATGAACAGGTGAGGAACAAAAAAAGCAAGAGAGAGAAAGGATATTCTTGCATATTCTTGAAAATTAACATACCTAAATAATAGAATCAGCTCAAACACTAATAAATGTGGTGTCTTTTATACCAGATCTAATGTAATTTATCTTCTCTCTCTCTTTTAAAAACCAGGCACTTGGACCATTAGAAATGGCATCCTACATCTGTTGATCCTAATCTCTTCTCTCTCACACATACTTTATAGCACATATCATCATGCAGTGTAAAAAGTGTCCTACCCCACATTATTTTGTAACTCTAACCGGCTTACCCTATGCTGACTGTATTAAATGTGCATCTAACAACTTGGACAAATTTTACCAGAACAGATTATTCTGTGGCAGACTGCATGGCAGTTCATTAACTAAAACAACACTCTGGACTGGGAGGAGATTCAACCCACTCTTCTTGGGAAATCAATGATGGTTTCATTTCTATTTGCTGCTACAATATTATGTCAATTTCTTGCTCCTACTGCTAGTATATGAATAAGATGATAATATTATGAGTTTTATATCATATAGGTATATTTACTACTGTTCCTGTCACACAGTATGTTTATATCAATGATACTGTGACATTTGAATGTGCTACTAATTTGACTGGATATACTCTCTCATTCTTTTATGGAACTGATGTAATGGCAAGTGAAACTGATTTACCTAATGGAGGAAAGAGGACAACATTTACTGCTACTAGTGAACTGAATGGTACTGACATTGTATGTGCTACTCGTATGGGAATCATGATAAATACCACTGAAGGAGCTTACATTTATATTCAAGGTATCTCATCATTTTAAAACCTAGACTGTATAATGTATATTCTCAGGTCCTCCTGATAGTGTCAGTAATTTAACAGGATATCAGTTAGATTCTTGTTGTATGTTTATCAGTTGGTATCCTCCATTCACACTACCAGGACTAACAGTACAGTATATAATCAGTGTAGGAACTGATCAACAGTACCTTAATGACTCTATCACTAACTACACTTACTGTCCAATGAACCCAACCAATAAACAATATCTGTTTAACATTACAACTACTAATAAAGCTGGGAATGGATTTACTAGTAACATAACTGTTGGATTTGAAACAAGTCAGGAACAAATTGAATTTAGATCGATTACTATTTTGTTGATAGGTTCGGAGTTTCTAAGCATTTACCAAGACACCTTTACATATCGAATGAACAACAATTGGAGTCTATTTTTCATTATATCAGTTAGTGTGCATATTTATTCTCTATAATAATACATGCATTATACAGGGCCATCAGTTTTGTCTTGCGCCTGCTAATATTACAGTAACAATTTGCACTGTTCATAATTCTAGTGATGC
>NW_003553147.1:0-1896 GCF_000090795.2 Amphimedon queenslandica | reverse complement strand
CTCTTGTCGTTGTGGTTTCTGAGCTGGCCCACCAGGAAAAACTGAGACTTCATGTGCCACTTTAAATGAATCTGTTGAAAATCAAGCTCATTGAAGATGACATTTCTTTGTATTATCACTTTCAAAGTAAAACAAACTCTGACATCTTGACATGTCTCTCCACATGGACTAAATGTATGGGTGTGGCCAGACTTGAGTTTAATAGATTTATTATTTAAATTGAATGATAATTATTAGAATTAATTAACAATCAGACCTCAATGGTTCATTCGCGAAATTAAATTTCGTGAATGTCTGGAGACAGGCCATTCGCGAAATTTAATATACTCGAAAAAAACCTGCTATACAGTATTTCCTCTTTAATTCAAACTTGTAAATAAAATATATGCCGACTTCCCTTAAACTAGGGTTGAATTGACTTACGGTATTAATAATTTTGAATTATCAAAAATAAGATTCTATTAGTCATCACTTGAAATAATTATACCTGACTCTTAAGCTTGTTTTCTTTTCTGTCAGATGCCTTTCACCAGCCAGAGATGAGTTAATAACTTCATTACTTCATTCATGCCTCTTATTAATGCTACAATCTATTAATTAAAAAAAGAGTGAAATAAGGGCTTTTACCTGTGAAACAGCTACTGTAGAGCCTGCAGTGGTGCTTTTTGGTGATGTTTTTTACTCCTTTCTGTGGGTAGCCATTTTTACTGGCCCAGAAACGTGATTCGGACTTGAGAGCAGTACTGGCTCAAACGTTCATAGTCCTTTACAGCTGTATAGCAGGTACAGATGCACAAATACAAATATGTACAAATAGTCGGATTAGCCTTGAGTGAAAATAACAGTTGAATTAGAATCAACATTACAGTTACTTATGTGAGACAGTTGAATCCGTCTTCAATGGAATTGATATTACACTTATTTATTTTCATCTGATGTGTAGCAGTTGAATTTTTCTTGAATAAATTAGACATTATCTACACTCATTTACACTATCATTGCATGTCAGTGACTGTCTCTAACAGGCAAATGTACATGTAAATTTGTGAACAAAAGAATAAATTTTATCCGTACATTAATTTACATGCATTTTTGCAGGTTTAAGACTGAAATTATAAGGGAATCTACAGTAATAAAGAAAAACAAAAGATTGTGCTTGGAGGTGAGTATCACATAGTCAATGGCATTATTTTATACCATTTTTACATAATGAAATAACAATTTTTGCAATAGTAAACAATTAGAACTAATGGGGTCATTGTAAAATGGTACGACATTATTTTAATAGATAAAGATTTACAAACTATTCATATTTATAATACTACAGGAATACGAAAAACTCAATGTGGAACAGTCAGTATTATCAATTTTAATATGTTTTGTGTTGTTTATTGTTTACTGTTGTGTTTACTTAAGTTTGTAGTTACTTTAAAATATTTCACAAATTATCTTTACTTACATTATTGTTACTTTTGTAAGTAAAATTTACATTTAACTACAAAGGAACCTATAATTTAACCAAAGTCAATGTACATTTAAGAGTTAATCTACAATTCAACTATGAGGTTAATTCACTTCCATGGTGGTTATTGTAACTTAGATTAATGATTCATGTTTGGTCATAGTCCATGTATTGTCTTTGGTGAAAATAACTAATTATGGTCAATGGTGAGGTGGTTGTATTAACCAACCAAAATTAGTAGTTAAAGTTACCAGTACCGGGTTACTTAGTTGCATTTCTAGAAACCTACACAAAAGTGGATTAAATTCAACTTCATTTTTTGTTTTGTAGTTCTT
This sequence comes from Amphimedon queenslandica, assembly GCF_000090795.2. Lineage (NCBI taxonomy): Eukaryota > Metazoa > Porifera > Demospongiae > Haplosclerida > Niphatidae > Amphimedon > Amphimedon queenslandica. Next base: position 99 of record NW_003553147.1, on the reverse strand, counting down.
GATCTGCATGTATTTCATGTTGTTCTAGTATTAGTTCTTATACATGTACCTACATAGTTTTGATTCCAGTTCTATTTTCAAACATACTACTTCTTGCTT
>NW_003553146.1:0-1896 GCF_000090795.2 Amphimedon queenslandica | reverse complement strand
GAGGAGGGAGAGGGGAGAGAGAGAGAGGGAGGGAGAGAGAGAGAGAGAGAAAGAGAGAGAGAGGGAGAGAGAGAGAGGAGACAAAAATATAATAGCTAGTCCTAGTCAATAGATTTATATTCTAAATAGCATGCTTCATGAGTACAAGCAGGTTACATTGCATTTGTAGCAACTTCATAAAATATCCAGCTTTGATTGGAATGAGCTCAAACTTTCTAGTTTCTACACAACATAAGAACATGCATGTGTACTAGGAAAAATTACAAAAATCGACAATTTTCTCCTTTTCAATTTTGGCAAAATTTGGCCTGTGACCCTGTACTATAATAGTACAGGGACTTTGGCCTGATTTTTGAGTAACTCAAACCTGTATGAGCACTATGCTGAAATCCTGTACAAAACCTAGCATATAATCACAATGTGATATTCTCTATTTTCTTGATTCAGTGGCTTATTTCTTGCCTGCCCTTTGCCCTCCCTCCCACTTTAAAAACTCCGTCACCCTCTCTCTCTCTCTCTTTATTCTCTCCTACCTGTAGTCCTATACTGGCAGCTGGTCCACTAGGATCGACTGTGTGTACATAAACTGGTCTTGAGCCTCTGATTACAAAACCATATCCCACGGGATCGCTCACAATCTGAAATAAAAATAAAAAATTAAATAAATAAATAATAATAACTATTGACTTATTTTTTAACACAATATTTCTTTTTTCTACTTCTAAGTTTATAATAATAATTATTATAATTATTACAAACTTAAAAAATAATCAAAAATAAATAAAAATGAAAAAATATATAATAATGATATTTTAAGTCTCTATACAACTCCAGGTGCACTGCACATGACTAAATGATTACATTAAGTTGACTATAAATAGTAATATACTTCTCATCCTGTTCCTGTCAAGCAGGTGGGTGGCTATTTCATGCAAATACTATTTTTGGCATTGCACTACAGTACACTTTGTGTAGCTATATTTAATTAATAACAGTAATAATATAATAATAGCGACCAAACTTGTAAGCTTGTGGGTGGCCATTACATTACCTGGGATTATCTCTAATTTTATTTATTCTTAAGTCATCGAAGAGTGTATTATTAAAAGCAGTTATAATAATAATAACAATAATAATAATAATTCTTAGGGTAGGCTTTCATTTTTCTGTTGCATGGTTATAACAACAACAACAACAAAAATAATAATAATAATAATAATAAGTTGCTTTGAAGTTATACTCACATCAACACTTCTCTTGATGAATCTCCCATTAGGGTCCGTTAGCTCTTCAATGGTAATGTCAGAGTAAGATTGCTGCTGTCCGACTGTACAAAAACAAATCGTAAAAAATAAACAATAACAACATAAGAACGAAATTAAAAATCAAGACGGACAAACACATCAAAGTGAAACTGCTTTCATACGTTCGTAAACTCCCAGCCTCACTATACTCTATATAAAGCCCGTACGTGCAAGCTATATTAGTAGTTTTACTACTCTATTTAAAGCCCAGGCTATATTCTATTTAAAGCCCAGCTCTTACATGTTGGCGGGTCAGCTGGTGAGATGTAGGTAGGCTCGGAAGGTGCTTGCATTTGTAAGTATTCGGGATCAACAGCAGATTGCATTGCAATGTATCTAAGGAGAGACAAATACAACATATCACATACAACAATATTATACGTGTGCATGTACATGTATATACATAATTACATGTAGTTCTAATTAGTGTATTAATATAGGGGCTTACTCATCATCGTTCTCCTGAGGGGAGGTGCTACCGCCTGACATGTACTGATCGCTGGCACTTGAAGACTCAAAGCTGATATCAGAGTTACGGTTTTCGGAGCCTTGTTCGGAGGAGATCATGGAGCCCAGGCGCTTCCTCGGCTCT
>NW_003553145.1:0-1896 GCF_000090795.2 Amphimedon queenslandica | reverse complement strand
TACAGAAGATGTCCTTAAAATAGCAGTGACCATGCCTTTTGGAATAATTAAATTCACTCATATGCCCTTTGGCCTAAGAAATGCAGGTCAAACATTTCAGTGTTTTGTGGATATGGTACTTCATGGTCTTGAGTTTGCCTGTGTATACATTGATGATGTTTTGGTATTTGATAATAAAAAATAACACATTAAGAAAGCAAAAATTGCTTTGCAACACTCAAGCTACTTAAAAATCTCAACTTACTTAAAATAGTAAGCTCAATAGTGGCTCTGTAATTGCTACTGTACCTGAGTATATACCCAGGAGGCTTTAGTCTTGCTGGCTAGTGTCAGTGTGGCTCAAATCTAGTCGCCATGGGTATGCCATTGCGTGGCCACTGTACTGACCGTACCTCAGCCCAACACGTACGTACGTCATTCATGCACACCTGATATCATAATGATAACCAGATAACGTGATGTACACCCACCTAGCTCAGAGCACATGTTAAAATATCTTCTGACTCTCAAGAGCAGCTTGACAAACCAAAGGTTACCATATACATTTGCATAACTTTACACAATTATAAATGGCTTTCACTTTAGATCCTGCGTGGCCAATCACAGGTAAAGTTCATCATCTTATATTTAAGAATCTAGTAGTGCTGTTAGTGCCAGTGGACGTGTCAATGTTCCGTACTATCGCAATGTTGTGTTAATTTTAAGTGTGTGTAATGTGTCAGAATGTTTACAGTAATGGGTGATATAGCGTACTGAGATGATATATGTCCTTTATTATAGTCTTCGAAGCAACTGATAAGGCCCTAGCTGCCCTGGTGGCCGTTCCTAACAAGGGAAAGGTTAAGGGGGTGGGTAAAGCAATTCTTATTAAGTATTTATAAACTTTGCAAGTTGTTTTACACAATGTTTTTTATGGTAGCAGTTTCTGCAGGTACTTAGATATGCCAGAAGTGTATTTGCAAATTAACAAATAAATCTTAGACAATGTGAAAGTACTTGCGAAAAAGTAATAAGAAAGTAGCCACCTTGCCAACACTATATAGGCAATAGGCTATTACTATGTAACTTTGTGCTTCACAGAAACTCCTTTTATTTACTTCCTGTATGGGGACACAGAGGCATTTAGTGATAAGAGGCTCCAGAGTTGATGTGACTATCAGTGGAGTAAAAATGGGCCACAACTCACCATAAAAGAATCTATTTCAAAAAGACTCCTTACATATGAAGTGTTAGGCAAAAGAACTGCCCACATACCACAAATAGCCACTCTACCTCTTATAAAATGTCTGAAACAACTTGCACAGAGTATGCCAACATGTTGTATTGCTCATGAAGGGAATAGTTCTGTTTCTGTGTGGGTGATAAAGTGATGATGTAAACTATGAATACGATTAGAACTGAGAATATTATTAAAACTTTATATATGATTCACAGGGGGACCCGCCACCTGAATAACGAGGTCAAATATATTTTTAAGTACAAGAAAGGAAAGGAAATGCAGAAGGAAGGAAAGAGAAAGGAGTAATGTCTAATGTGGAGGCATCATTTTGTATGCTTAGCATACAAGGATTAGCTTCGCATCCCCACAACTGATAAGGGCATTCTCCTTAAAGTGGGATAAGGCGAAAAGGTTATTGCGTTTGATGATTTTTATATAGGCCCATATTTGTCTCGGGAGAAGCTGTGGTAAGAGTTCCTCAGACTGGGAAATGGCGGAGGTTTTATTCTATGTCTGTTTTGCTAACTCATGGATCTTGGAACTTGTCTGACAAACAGCTCTTTCGTCATCGAGAATGCTACAAGTGCGTGCTTGAACCTCACAGACATGTAATTTACCATTGCAGCACAATCTTGATACAGCACCTGTTTTGGCCCTCCTGAAGGGGAATACCCAAA
>NW_003553144.1:0-1897 GCF_000090795.2 Amphimedon queenslandica | reverse complement strand
ACAGTAAAATGAATTGTTAAGTACTATTTGATTGAAGAAATTTATATGTGTTGTGTGTTGTTGTAACGAATAAACATTAATTGTTGAAATTTGTTGTCACGTAAGTTACATCTTTCTGGTCTAAATATCTTTCCAGCAATGCTAAAAAGTCTCTCAACTGGAGAAGATGAAGATGGTACAGATAGAATTTCTTTAGCTAGCACTGCCAATAATGGGTATTTCTTTGAATTATTATCCCAAAACGTTAGCAACTTTTTGCATCCTGTGGAGTAATTTTATGATAAATGGGGCTCAGGAAGTTGGATTTGTTAGGCTAGAAAGACAAATTTCACTACCCACCATAAGGTACCTTTTGTCAATTATGGTCACATATACTGTAAGACATTGTTATACTGCATTAGCTTACTTAAAACTGCTGATTGTGTGTTTGTGAATACTGTCAATACTGAAGTGGTATCTTGTATTCTGATGACTAGGTGATAGTACTCATCATAGATGAAAAATAGTATCTCAGAATATTATGGTTCACTATACTTGTTGAAGATATTAGTAATTACACTGACTATACAAATAGTGTAGCAGTAACATAATGGATAAGTAGTTCATACCATTAACAGTGACTGAGTGAAGGTCCATATCTAATCAGGAATGATACTAACAGTGTAGCTTGTATCAGTAAGAGGTAGTCCAGTGATAGTAATATTAGTATCATTAGTATTACATGTATTCTTGTATATGATACTGTTTGATGTATTGTATACAGTAATAATGTAATACTGAATAGGAGGAATTGACTAATGTTAATAATATCTTAACATACTTCATCATTGTTATTCCACCATACTATCATTTGATATTTGATCCCAACTAATATTAACAACTTGAGCTGGTACTATAAGAAATACAATGAGTGTGTGTGTGTAGTACTTACCATTCCATATATACTGTATTGATGATGAAGGAGGTCCTTCTCTTCCAATAGTATCAATAGGAATAATAATAAATGAATAATTAGTACCAATAATAAGAGTATCAATAGCTATATTAGGATTGTTATCAGTAAAATTGTATGAAGTTGATGAACCATTACTATTGCTGTCGTTAACTATAACTTTATAATACTTTATACATTGTTGGTTCTGTTGATTAGAATGAACTAAAAATTACAAAAGAATATACACTATATACCAATGACATTATAATGAAAGACAGAGAGAGAGAATACAAGATAGAGTTAATTGTTTCACAATACATTATACTAAAGTATGTCCATTCTATACTACTGGAGACAGGGAGGATTGATGTCTTTGTGTTGGTTTCAAGGTTTTGGTTTTGGTGGTATTGGAGGAGGAATATCCAGACCACCTAATCTATCCATGATCAGCTCTTGAATAGTGGACTTCCTCTGGAGGAGAGAGAGAGAGGGGGGAGAGAGATAAAGGTTGTGTTACTCCATACAGTATAATGTGCATTGGCTTACATTTCCATTGACTGCTGCATGGACTACTCTTTCCTCAGTGGGTGATTTATTCTTTGGTGTTCTCTTACCAGCTGCTATTGATAGATCAGCATACAATACTTTATGAGGAGCAGCTGGAGGAGGAATGGGAGGAGGAACAGACTAGGAGGAGAGAGAGAGAGAGGATGTATAAGATACCATTACATGTACATGTAATTATCATTACTTTGTTGTTAACTGATGCATATACCACTGGTTGTTCTTGTGTTGGTGCTGCCTGTAGTCTCTTCCCTTTACCAGCAATAGCCAGATCAGCATACACTGGCTTATGAGCTGATTCATCAACAAACACCTATTGAATATAACAACATGAACCTTAATTACTAATGTACATACCTTATGTACTAATATACCTTATACTAATGTACATACCTATAC
>NW_003553143.1:0-1897 GCF_000090795.2 Amphimedon queenslandica | reverse complement strand
TCTGAAAACTGTTTGTATATGCTAACACAGTCTTCTTCTGGTTCCCAGTAATCAGGCTCTTCAATGAAAAACTCTGGTTTACTTTTAAGAAGCAAATCTTCTTCATCCTGTACAAATTGGATATTACTTGGGTTTATGTTTGCAGGCTACCTCATGCAGTTCTAAATGTTCCTCTTCAATTGTAGCACTAAAATTTAGTTGGTCTCTTTCATCAGACTAAAAGTACAATTATAATTAATTATATCATATTCAGTGTATATACTAACTCACAGCATTGGGCTCATCCCTATCCAATGTACTATAAGCACTTTCAATTGCATGCTGCAACAAAAATAAACATTTAAAAAATTGTTTATTCAAAACATTCAAATAATTGCATTCCATGTTTACAATCCAATTAATTGTGGTCACTCACTGTGGGAGACACAGCTGTAGGGACTAATTCAGCTGCATGAATTCCTCCATTCAATTGTCTGTATTGCTCTACGTCTTGATCATCATTTGGTATTGGAGGTAAAGGAATTTGAGGATAAGGAACTGGCATTATTGGCTCATACACACCTGTATATTAAAATTTAACATTGCATATGTGAATATTATAAAATATATATAATTTTTATACCATCTGGATTGTCATATAAAGGATTAGAAGTAGCAAGATTTTCAGAGACTCTTAAGTTATTCAAACTGCCATTATTTGGAGATTTCCTAGTATGTGTTTTTCCCTTCTTTTTTCTTTTTATGCAATAAACAGTTATAGCAATTAACAATGTAACATTAAGCACTCCAGCTAATATCAATAGGACAGTTAGTGATATAATAGTGATTAGAACCTTGTTGTTTGGTTGTGCACTAGTTGTGGGCATTATTTCCACAGTGACTAATGGGAAATCATTATGATTAAGCATAAGTTCTCCTCTACTAATTGTTTGTGGAGAAGAGTTAAGGTCTTCTTTTCCTTTGCTGCGTAAGTTTTCTGGGCCATTATACTTTTGGTCATAGAGAAATTCATCACCTTGATAAATGCCAAATATGTCTCCTTCCTGGAACTGCAGTGGAGTCTGAGGAATAAACTCATAGAGATTAGTATTAATCATTTTATTAGCATTAACTAAACTATATCCTATTTTAGTGTAAGTATTGCCTATTTGACGCCATATTTGTAATTCGTTATGCTTCTGAGGTTCCCAATCGTTGTTGTTTCCTCCAAAAATCCATTTTAAAATTAATCCATTGCATTTGAACTTAACCTCTGGATAAAGGAATTGTTTTTTGTCAGGAATCGCTTGTGATCTTTGTACTTCAAGTGCTTTCTCTTTGATAAATGAAGCATTGATTGAATTGGCACTATTAACACAGTATCCATCTAATGATAGTAAAATAATTCAATGATACAGTGAGTGTGTGTCTTACCTGTTACTGGATATACTAATATCAACTGGTCATCAACAGAATCGTTCAAATCAACAGTTGAAGACCCAATGGATATGTTTTGACTGCTGACAAATCTGATGCCATTAGTACTAGTAGAATAGATTCTAACAACACTGCTTGTCAGTTCTGGTTGTGATACAGCTAACAGGTCTCCACTCATTACTGGTATAGGAGGATTGAGTGGATATTGATACCCTTCAGTATCAGTACTGATATTAGAGGTAGAATAATAAATAGTTCTCTCGCTACCAGTCACAAGAAAATAGGTGTTTGATTCATCGCTGCCATTAGGTCTAAAGACCTGGACACTAGGATATAGTTTACGAGTTTTATCTACTCTTCTCCTTATATTAATGCCCAATATAAGACTGGTTATATTAGAAGATGAGCAATTGAACTGATACTCTTGAAGAACTCTTAGTGTATTATCACCAGCATAGATTTCAGGTGGATCTATTCCTAT